>NW_022280049.1:711001-759031 GCF_004355925.1 Anarrhichthys ocellatus | reverse complement strand
ATATATATATATATATATATATATATATATATATATATATAAAATTAATACATTTTCCAAAATGTATCCATAAGTTCTTTTTTAATTTGATGTCATAGCTTGTATTTGTGGAAGCTGCATGAATCTCAAGTGCCAATGTATGAGTAAAATGTATTATTTCACATCTGGCTGAGATTTGTGGACAGAATGAACAATGAAAAGTTGCAGCTTTTTGTTAGCACATACTATTTAGTTCATTCTGTTAATGTGTTTGTAAGACCAATCATTTGTAATCCTCTTATTTTACTTTAGGGCAAAACAGGTCATGGCTACCAAGTGAAAACCTGTTTAAAAGTAAATGATTACTGCACTTGACCACCTATTCCTGAGAAAAAAAGAGATATATAGCAATCTTTTCTTTAGCAATTGCTGGTTCAGCAAGCAATCTGGCCTAATTTGCTTTGTATTAGTGAGCATGCATGTCCATTATTCTTAATCGTTAAGCGCTATTAGACATACATTAATCCAATGACAGCACTAGTCATTGCGAAATGCTTTGGCAGCAAATTCTGAGGGCTTAAGGGTTGAAAAGGTTCATGACATTAGCTATTTGGAGAAAGGGCTGTGACTTCAGCCCTACATGAAGTATGTTGTGAACACGGCAGAGAAGGGATTTACTTCCTTGTACTGTAAAAACACAAATGCTCTTTCTCTCTTACACACACACACACACACACACACTTTATGTCACCTGGAGAGGAATGTGTAATAAATGAGTGTCAGTGAGCATGTGTTGGGATCAGATTCCACTTCATATGAACACAATAATCACATTAGAAAAAATGTCACAGAAATAGAATTGTTTGCACATCCTAGAGAAGTGAAGAAAAAGGGTCATTCAGGAGCATGCACATTTGAATCAGTGTCAGTCTTTTATTTTTATCTGATAATAATGTAGTGGCTTAAAAACAGTGGAGATGCCAGAGAGCGCTGGCAGCTCCGGGTCCCCGCTGTCAAGCCCTAGACACGAGGACCTGGCAGGATCATGACCCGACCCTGCTGGACTCCATCCAGACTGCAGTTCCCAACAGATAATCAGCACTCACATCAGCTCTCACTCAGAGAGGAGAGCGCTGCTTCACAACAGCTGTGTTTCTGTGTGTGGGTGCAGGAGTGAGTGTCAAGGTAGATTTCTTGTTTCTGGCTGCCCTTCCTTTTCAGACTGCTCTCGATTGCCTCCGGGGTTCACGTTAGACTCAGCCGAGATGATGCAAACTCTGTCCAGACTGCTATGTCTGGTGGAGAGGATGGCTGCATCTCATTTAAAAAACCCAAAACTTTAAAGATCATGGCAGGATCAGAGGCGTGTGATGAGACGAAGCTGCTTTTGGAGAAACAAAAAGTGTCTGGAGTGTACGTTTGCAGATTAGTGGGGTCCACAAAAAAAAAAAAAAAAGGACACATTTTCCTTCATTCTTTCAAGTAAGACACACGACACACAAGAATGAATGAAGTTTATCTTTTGGGCAGTTCTGAAAGAGAGTAGTTATTTATTTAACATGTTCTTTCATCCTCTTTGTAAAGCGCTCTTCAAAGTCTGCCACCTTAACAGTGAAAGAGTCAGACTTTATTCTCTTGTTAAATTAACAGACTTCAGGCAGGGACTCAACATTTCTTTAACGCACGATGAATTGTGACAGTGCCACAGAGAAAACGGCACATATTCACACATTCAACAACACCTCCCGAGTGTGCATTCTCTCCCACTTAAACAAGCACACACACACACACACACACACACACACACACACATTCGTATACTCCTTTGTAGATAACATCAAGAAGCAAACGTGATGATTATTTGAATCCTTTGTTGTGCTTGTGTGTATTCAGGCGCCCACATACACTTATATAACAACATAATGATTAAACATGTATCCACTCCGTAATACGATTCTTTATCATTAAACTTTGGGCTAACAACCTTTTTTGTCCGCCTGCTCTTGACACAAAAACATGAAAAAAAACATAAACATAAAATGTATGAACTTTACACGCAGGACTTCTGAATCCTTAGGTTTGTACTCACTCTAACATAAAGCCTTTGTGTGGTTATTGACTGGTCATTGCAAAAGGCTGGAGAACACGGCTGTTCTGCAAATGTTGTCAAAAGTGCAAAATGATCCACTGAAACTGGTTTCTGAATACATTTCTGCACAATTCTGTTTGCTAGTTCAAGCTGCTCTGTGGAGCGCTTCTTGTAAACAAACACAATTTTACATGTTTACATTTTATGTCATACATTTTTTTGTTTTATATACCATCCCGCTCTGTTCACATCAATGTTAACTAGATGGCCATCCTCTTCTCCGCTGCCTTTGTTTGATGCATTGCTACACTTTTGGCTGAAACCAAATGGGGACACACTCACAAAACCATTGCTCCAAAGCACCACTAGTGGTCAAAAACAGTGCACCTTTAATACAGTTACCATGCTACATTTTATGCTCTGTTTATGTAGTTCTTCATCAATTAAGTTTCAAAGTTCATCATTGATCTTAAAAAAAGGTGACAAAAAAAACTCATCTTCATCAGCAGATGGAGCTTGCTCTGTTGGATGAAAATCTCATACTGAGCTCACGATATTTAGCCTGGCTTTGGGAGGCTACACTCTATTCATTAATCAATTAATAATCAGAAACGAGTTTATCTTCAAATCATTATAAAATCTCATTCTCTCAATCCATCTATTGCCTTGATACTGACAAAATGCAATGTTTCATCAGTTTGACTACAGCGGAGTGCTGTTACACCGCTCTAACCCTTTTAATCTCAGCACCCTCACACCTGGTCTGCTCTCATCCAGGTAGTCCAGGGCTGGGTTGTCATAAGCCAGCTGTGCCCTCCTCTGGGGGGACTCTTTCTGCGTGTTGACAGAGGTCGCCTGTGTTGATACAGGCTCCTCTTCTTCGTCTTCTTCGTCTTCTCCCTGTCCCTCCTGGAATGCAGAGCCGCAGCAGACAGTCGCCTTGGTGACAAGCCGGTCGAGCGGTTTGAGAGAATGCATCCACTTGGGCAGGAAGTCCCAGCTCTGGAGCTTCGTGGGCAGGTGGCGAGGGCTACGGGCCTGCATCACATTTACCATGGTGATGAAGATGGTCACACCCAGGAAAGGAGCCCCAATGCCAGCCATCACTCGCCAGCCTGCCAGCGAGAGGCCCAGCACCAGCGACGGCAGGAGCAAGAAGCAGAGGAGGAGGTACAAGACTGCAAACCAGCGGTACTTGGCGGTGCGCTCACCGAGGACACGAGCCATCGTTATCGGCAGGCGTGTGAAGGGAAGAGGATACCACAGCAGAATACCAAAGACATTGAAGAAGAGGTGACAGAGAGCAATCTACGTGGAATGAGAAGATAAAAAGATGCAGTGTGTGAGCGCTGAAGGATGTAATTAACAGTCAATGTTTGTTGTCACTGTCATTTAAATCCTCAGAGAGGATTGAATGGATTGAATGTCATCATGTGACATTCAATCCATTCAACGACACAAGATTGTCCGTGTTTTTTTTGTGTACAGGAAAAACACATTTGTTTTACTTTCAATGTGGGAGGGTGTTGGTAATGGTGCATTCACTTTACTTTTTCTCTTGCATCTGATAAAGCACTGGCTTACTTGTATGGCGGCTGATAGCTTGTTGCCCGGACTTGCCAGAGCTGCCAGCAGGGCTGTGGCAGTGGTGCCGATGTTGGACCCGAGCGTGAGGGGATAGGCCCGCTCCAGGCTGATCACACCAATACCTGAGGGAGACGACAGAAACATACTGCGTCAGGGGACACGAGGACATTAAATAGAGATGGATAACCAGGAAATGCTGTAGCTTCTACAAGAGATAAAAGTGGGATTATTTCATTGGGGATTACATTTCTGAAAAGTTGATACAAAACTGAATGCACTGCTTTTACAAGAATAACAAGCAGAATAAAACCACATCAACAAAATAAATGTACTGAACACTGTTGCGAGCCATAGAGGCTGTTTGCCTCCAAATGTTTTAAAAACAACTATTTGAATTAGTCAAACCATATGACTCAAATTACATCTCAGATAAATAAACAACATCAAATATAATTTGTACTTGGTGATGAACAAAAGCCAATATTACAAAAAAACAACAGAGGAATAGAGACTGAAATAGAGACTGATAGAGCGGCGCTGTGTTCTTAACAGCAGAGAAACGACCATGGATGTAATTCATTAGATATTTTATTAAGCTATTTTTTCTTCGCCAGATAAGATGACTAATGACTGTCAAATGAGTGGATGCTTGACAGCAACTGACAACCAAAGCAGGACCAATGCTGCAATAGTCTACATGTAGTTAAATATACTGAAATAGAGGGAACATGGTTGCTCTTTATCTGTTATTTTCTAGTTTGTTTTCAATACCTGATACTATGACCTATAGTCACAGCAGTTGAAGGGAAGGTAAAGCTAAAGTCTAACATAAAATAAGCAGAAATGTTTAATTAAGTGTATCTGAGGATTGGAAATCATCCATGTGTATTAGTCTCTTGCCTTGTAGCTTTTTTTTTCCAAGCTGCTTAATTACTCCTGTTTTAAATGATACATGATTCCCATCTCACATTTATCACCGAGTAGCAGGCTGATGACTCAGTCATCGCTGATTTTACATGCTTCATTTAGCCAGTAGCATACAATACCGGTTATGCAACATGTTCTTACAAACTTCACAAGACTCGATCAGTGGAAATGAGCAGGGTTGTGTCCTTATTTGGCCTCGTCTAGCTGGTAAATGAGCTATTAGCCTACAAGGAAATGTATGGTTTTCTCCTGTTAGTATGAGAACAAAGTCATCTTGATTAGCCATTAAATACATGACAAGAGCAGTCAGGTAAACCTTTGCTCAATGTAAAGTTAACAATTACTGTAGTGAATGTCTGTTCAGAGGTTGTGGTGTTTGAATTTATAACTTGGTGCAAAAAACAGTGGCCTTGGAAACAACAGCCCAGTTTACTAGCTGCTGGATTACAGCGGCGATTCGTCCAGGTTTGACTGACAGTAAAACGCATGAGCTGCTGTTTTCAGCGTTTGATGTTCTCTCTCTTCCACAACAACTTTAAAACAAAGTAATCACACATGACATGAACATGAAATGAGATCATCTAAGCTCACAACCGCAGTGGCAAACCTCAAATGCCAGAAGCAGAGTCCAGACTGATAGCCACTGCTGCACATTGCTGGCCCACTCAAGGACAAGATCTGATACTCTGCACAGTTAGAGTCCGGTTTAATAAGACATTACAAGAGACTCCCCGAGGGGTTTGCACCAAATGAAACATGATGAGATGAGAAGAAGCTTCGCATCAGTCCGACCTTGACTGGGCCGATGTTGGAATTGCCCCCGGACTATCAACAGAACTTTCTCAAAGATCACCCAACACAAAGAGGAGAAAACTAACCAAACGGAATGTTTAAGAGTTGTACTACTTCTCAAGGAAAAATTGCAATGACAAACTATAATATATGATAATACAATTGGGTTTTGCATATGATGTAGAACCAACAAAAGTACCACAGATTAGCCATCAGGCTGCTACGAATAACTGTACAATTTACCAGCTAGTATTTCTATAGAGAGAATAAAGTGCTGGACAACTGCCGGGGATCAAATCGTTGTTTAACATTACTCACATATCTCTTATATCCTGTAATAACCAAGCGATGCTGCCACAGGTTTCACACTCACACTGAGGTCTTGACTACACAAGATTAAGTTTGATGTTATTCTGTACTTTAATGGCCGGGGGTGTTTTAAAATGGTTCGGCCTCCTGTGGTCACTGACCGGTCAAGAACAAGAAAGATCGAACACATCCAAGAGAGTAAAACAAAACCATGCAGCAAGTTTTCTGTTCATGCTGTGTTGTGTTCATACTGCATGCTATTGAAAACCACGCAAGTGAGACAAGGGTACAAAAACCCTGCAGGTCACCAAGAATTGATCAAGAACAGTACAAACAAGAACAGTTAAAACAAATCTGTCAAACTAAGAGCTTTTATCAAATATCTCTTGCTAGACACAAACCTTCAGCCACTGTAAACTCATTGTGCATGTCTCCACTGAATCTTTAGGTGTTTTTCCACAGTTGTGGTGTCTTGCAGAATACAATCACATGGTTTCCAAGAGAAAAAAGGACATGTGTTGATAATATATTCAGGCCTTAAATTGATTAAAAACCATAATATTAAATGATATCTATTCAATTGCCTTTAAAGCAACATCTGTTATTTTTCTTACGACAGATGTTGGTTTTACATAACAGTTTGGTGAAAGCATTGCTGGGGGATGTCATCATATTTCATGAGTCTACATGAAGATAACAAATGAATGAGGTTTTAATAACAGGAACAAACTAAATGATGTAAGTGTGTAGCACTTTGCAGCCCTCTTAGTGGGGTTATTATCATATTTCTGCTTGTTCAGTATCTTGTCTGCTTTTATCACATATTCCCCTCATTTTTAGTGTTTTGGCATTATCTTTTTAATGCACATAGGTTTACATGCTTTAACTCATTGGATTTAGTTTCCCATGATGCTGATGAGTCTTACAAGTCTTTTTCTAGTCTAGTCTAGGTCATACATACTGTACCTACACATTTCTCACGTTAACATTTTATCATATAAATGTTTTACCTTCATTTTTTACAGAATGTAACATATAATCTCCACGATTTGTGTTGCAAAAGCATATTTCACCCACCTACTAGGGGAGTCATGGCTGAAGTGAAGACAGAGCTACTCTGGACCACAAACGTTACCCCTGCACCCACAAGCATGGCCAAGTATCCTGACAGCCACCCACACGGATAAGGCAGGTCTGTTGAGATAAAGAGAGGAGCGATGGGAGTCACGCACATGTATCAACACCTGCATCTTTTTCACAGCCTCTTTCGTCTAATTTGCATCCAAGAAGGTTTTCTTGGTTTGTTTGCTGATTTACAGACTGCATCATGCATTTGCAGTTGCTACAGGATAACCTGTGTCAAACCTCCAGCAGCTCAAAAGGCAAGCCCACCTGTGTTGACGACTTTATGGATGACCTTTGCGACTTGGCCTTTAAGAAGAGAGTTGAGCAGTTTGACCAGAAGCAGCAGACAGGTACAGAGGACGGCCAGAGAGCCTGCCAGGAGAATCAGGCCCACCGCGAGGTCCGACAGTCGCGTGGACGCAAACAAATGCCTACCTGCAGAGTGACAGCACCAACAATCATCAGGAAATGATCCCACAAACTATACTATACTGAAAGAAAATGCATACAAGAAAAGCACTGTACACCTCACAAGAGAAGGTGTATTACAAATGTTGCTGAGTTTCAACTCACACTTCACTGAAGATTGGGACATGCCATGACTGGGGCCACAGTTTGCAGTGCTCACATTGCCAGTGGACTGTAGAAAGAAAGAAAGAAAGGAAGAAAGGAAGGAAGAAAGAAGCATCTGTGATGAAAACACAAATTTGCAGCACAGTTCACTGGCAGCAGTGCCATGCTCTATTTGGCGCCAGAGTGTGACACAATGTGTCTACATGTGCAGGAGACAGCAGTGGAGCCATTACCATAACAAGGTCAGTCTGGCACCATTCTTTCACCAGGCTCCTGTTCCTCATGTCCTCATTCCCCATGGCGATCCCTGTGATCACACACTTGTCGAGCTGAGGAGGGAAATAAAGGAGACATATTCTTCTCATCTTTGAAATTCAGTGAGTCAAAGGAGAGCATGGTTATAGTTTTTGAACTGCAGTCATTCAGTCACATCCTCCACAACAGCTGTCCAAGACACTTAGGACAACTAACTGACTCTTTGTTAGGCTCCGCCCCCCTTAGTTAGAGTTGCAATACCTATCAAGCTTTCCAGCCTTCTGCGGCACATATGCAGTTAAAAAAAAAAAACGGCGGCAGATTTACCACTCAATTTTCAAAACAATGGGTCCTTGATTTCAGACAGAGGTAGAAAAAAAAAAAAAAACAGGCCTCTAATTTCGAGACAGCAACCGACAACTTTGCCAGCCAAAATGGCAACTGTTTCAAAGCTAGCTAGTGGGGCTTTTCCACGAAAGACATTTAAACTTGCTGATTTGATTTAGCTGTTTTGATTTGAGGTTCCTGGTATCGTGCATGCTGGTTCCCTGTCAACGTCATCTGGAACACTTAACAGAACGGCGCCATCGTTAGTGTTTTTAGTACCACCTGTTACTTCCGCCGGCTAGTGAGCCTTTTTTTCTTTTAAAATGAGAATCATGTAAAAGAGGTCTTAAATGTATCACTGATATGATGCTAAAAGACTTTAGCTAAAGCTGCATGTCGAAGTCACAAACGTGTCATCCTCACCAGTGATGATCAATGAAGACATAGAAAATAAGATTGTTCTTGCATTGTAATGAAGAGCTAGTTAGCCCTAGCGTTACAGCTACGACTGTTATTTCAATCTAACATTACCCTGACTGTCTGCTTAGCTTTTCACTTACTATAATGACATCTGAAAAGCCTTTTAGGAAGATTTCTAACCAAAGTAATAGAGAAATGCAACACTATCTCGGGTTCATTGCTGGGGTTGCTGCATGTAAACCTCTCCATATTCAATAAAGAGCAGGTTAATGTTAGCGTTGAGTGTGTAGCTACACAGTGTACTACACAGTGTATGTGCTAGTTGTAAAATAGGGCTTTTTATAACTTAAACTGTAACTCACAAACTAATGTAATCTGCTCATTGGCCTGCAAAGCCCCTCGGTTACTTCTGTAGGCAGTAAGCTAGTTAGCAGGACTTGTTAATGATTGCGTCATTCGTTAGAGCTGACAAACACAGTATTTAGTCGATTCCGTACACTTAAAAAATAGGCAAAAAAGCCATTATCCTCCAAACTCTTCGAATGCCTAGCATCGCACTTACTACAGAAATCCAAAGATTGACAGTCCCGCCATTGTTACAGTTGCTCAGCTATAGTTGGACAATCTGTTTGGGCGAGGGATTTCGCAAATGGTCAGTTACGAGAATGCTGATTGGCTGATTTACCTGTATGATGAGTTTGGTGACAGGCTCGGTGATGACCTTGAGCATCTCGGGTGCTTCCTCCCCTGGTTGAAGCTTGAAGTTGGTGACCAACAGGTCCGACAGCTTGGCCATGAGGCCGCTCGCCAACTCCAGTGGCAGCAGAACCAGCACCGACAGCCAGTTGAAGCAGTCGTGGATCGTTGCCCCGGCAAAGGCACTGCAGTGGGTCACAATCAATTTCCGCGTTATCTAAGGTCAGCCATCAGCATGATCAACTACTCAAAAAGATTGCTTGTTAATCTGCTTTTCATACCCTGACTTTTTGGGATGTGTCTGATGCAATGGGTATTTTAGTTTTGACTCAGTGTGTGAGTATTATTAAAGTTTAATAAATAGTATTTATTTTACCAGACACAGATTAAGTAACGTGCCATCTGTTCAGTGACGTACATTTTCACGTCAAAGGGTTAGGGGTGTGAGAGCAATGTGGATTGGTGGCATTATTGTCACTGTTGTAGAAAATACGCTCAAACGGAGGCTGAAGCAAAGAGGCAGCGAGCAGCTGCTAATGATCCCCCTTCACCCTCCTCTGTTTTCTTCTCTGCACGTTCAGCACTTTCCCCCTTCATTCCTTCACCTCCCCACTTATCCTCTTCAGTTTTCCATTTCAATTTCTTCTTCCCCGCTCTTCAGCCTTCCCCTGCACTCACCCTCTGCCCCGCCACTGTTCTTCACCCACCGTTGAAACTCGGTCCGCTCTGCCGCTTGCATCATGGCCACTATGGTGTTTGTGACTGATGTCCCGATATTGGATCCCATGATGATTGGAACAGCCGACCTCACCTCTAGCACTGTGAGGCGAGACCACGTAAAACATCTTACGTGAAAGTAATCACTCTTAGAACTATATGCAGAGCTAAACAAAAACATTGTAAATGGATAAATGTCCGCATTCATTTAATGATAATGCATCGAGCACATGAGAATAAGACATGACCTTTTGCATTTCAGAATGCAGCATGAGTTTTAATTGGGATAAAAGGGGATTGTAATTTGCAGTTGAGTGAAAGCAGCTTAGCCCTCACAGAGGTTCATTGTTGAGGATGTCTTTAATGATGATGACCCACGAGACACGTTCACGTAAGCAATGCATCTCTTTTTCTCTTTGATAATAACTTATAATCTTTCTCCTGGCTCCCTTACAGAAAGGATTTAGAAGCACAGCGGCAGCTCCTGCATACTGATATCATTCACGTTAACCACTGTAATGAAAGAGGGGAGACCTCGGAGGCTGCGCTCATTAGAAACAGACAGGTCATAACCTCACCATGTAATGGTCTTAGGAGGCATGATAAGCTAAAGGCTGAGCTGTTGGGAGATTACAGGGTGTGAAATGGTTTGATTTCATTATATCTGATCCCAGTCTGACCTGCTGGAGTACAATAATTCTCAGATGTTTTTTGCAAATGGCCACTGCATCAATCTCAAAATGTCAATTTCAGGTCAGTAAATCAGTCAGTGTATGGTAGAAATCTCACATAAGAAAGATTCAATTATGCCTCGTTAATTTAGTCACTGATTTTATTTTTATTTTTGTCAAAAAGTTCCCATGGAAAGACACAAAACATTAATAAATGTATTCCACTGAGTAGTTTCTGTGTAGCTAACACCTGATATAGCTTATTATGTGCCCAGACTTCCCTTGTTTGACCACCAAAAACTATTAAAAACGAATGAACATGGGCATTGTAGATTCATTTGAGTCACTCCCACATACACCGTTTGGTTACCAAAAATACAAGGGCACCAAATGTGTATCCATCCGTAGCTGAAAATAGTCCCCAACAAATGCTCCAGTTACTTCCCTTCGAGTAATATTTGCCAAAAACTACAGTGTCCAGCGGTTTCAGGAAAATATTTTGCCTTTTTAAAAATGACAATATGAATTGGATATGGAAAACAGGATTATGTCGTTAGTAAGAATGAATGGACTTGGAGCTGAGAACCACACAGGAAGTTGCAAAGTATTGAGAAAGTTACTAACACATCATTAGGTCTTTGTTTTGGCCTTTTCGTGGGATCAATACAGAATAACAGAATAAGCCTAATCCTTTAAATGATGTTATCGGAGAATGTACTTCTGCTAGTTTACTCCTGTTGGAGAAAACTAATGCATGTATATGTATATCTCAGAATAAATGAGGCCAGTCTGGACAATTTTTCTATTCCACAGTCTTATTTAAAACCTAAAATAACTTGTGCTACGCTACACGGCGCTGGCACATTTACACCCACTTTTATGCTCCTACTCACATCCGGAGGCCACCAGACTGACGACAATGGAGGTGGAAGTGGATGAGCTCTGGACCAGCACCGTAACCAAGATCCCCACCACCAGCCCTGCCACAGGGTTAGACAGCACTGCATTGTCCTGGAAAATGCCCCCTGCCACTTTACCTGGTTAGAAATGCCGCCCATATACACACAGACACACAAACAAAAAAAATGCTGGTCTCAGATATGACACAATTGCCAAGAGCAATGTTAAACAAAATTCAAACCTCTTGTTTCCCCAAAATCCAGAAAGGTCACCAGATGAAGCGTTGTGGTAAATTATACAGCAGAGCCCCCGTAGGACAGTGTGAACTGCTCTGCAGTGACTCACCTATTTGTCAAGCATCAACTGGCTGAGTCACTATCAACCCGCTAAGGGGGGCAGTGAGGGTTATAGTATACTTACCTCCTGCTAACTGGAAGGCAGAGCTCAGCGTGTCCAGGGAGCAAACGAAGAGGAAGAAGAGGATGAGGAGGAGAGGGATCTTGGATAGATTGATAAGGAGCTGCCTGGTCTTGTTCTGACTCACTGCTGTGGTCTGCGGAGAGCTATCTGTTGAAAACAACAACTGTTGAGTACAAAGTTATCAAAAAATATATCACAGATTAACACACAAATGTGGTATGTTTAGCTTTTACTTCACTCTATTTTTCCCCATTCTTAGGATTTGTTCTGGATGAGAGAGATGGACTCACTTAGCTATCTCACATAATGGGGAGAAAAAAGCTATCTGACAGACTACATTACCCATATGCAGCCAAATGCTGCTGAGTGACAGCAGGACTTAGCCTTTGTTGCCCAGACTGCATGATCTCACTGGCCCTGTGTGTCTTTGAGCATGTCTTTATCTAATGAGCATGTGGTTTGGCTTCTGCTGCTGTTATTTGCCTTTTTCGAACCCATCAGACCTGCTGCCAACGCAGGACATGAGTGCAAAATTCTCCTTCTAACGCCGCTCTTGTACCTTTCTGTTTCGGGAGTCTGTCCGTCTCCCTGAATGCAGGTTTGCTGGAGTGGTGATTGGTATGAGGGTTATGGCCCTCAAAGCTGCTGCAGAGGTCGAGGGTGGAGCCAATGCCAGACTCCCTGTCCTCCTCCTGCGGGAGTTTGGGCTGTGAGGAGAGCCGAGTGCCGTGCATCCTCATCCCCCCTCATAAAGAATAACAAAAAGCATACATTTCAAGCATTTCAAAGACATGAAAAACCAGAATGATGGGAATTGAAGCCAATAAGTTACCATTGTAGTGGAGCCCTGTGCTCCGTCCAGAGGACACTATAGTTATAGATCGAGACGACATGTTGCTTTGAATGCTGTGTGGGGAAAGGGAGGAAATTGAAAATCACAGGTTAACACCGTTGTAGAGGGCGACACATGTGAGTGTGAATTTGTTTATCAGCCACCTGCAGCAGTAAAAACAACCCCAAGGAGACGAACGTGTGTGTATACGAGCACATGTCTCACCACGCTACTCAGATCAACAGACAAGCAATTAGAAGGGAACAAAGGCGGCCCACACTGTAATTGCCAGCTGTCGTTGGTTTCGAGGTCAAACCGAATGCTTGAACATACACCGCGAGGCATCGCCTCGCCTCTCAACAAATATATGCCTTGTCAGAATCAATAAGGAAACATCAGTTTCCATGTAACTTGTCTTGCCCTCCATTTCCTGCAGCTGCAAGTCAGCTCTTAAAGGGACTCTCCACTGTCTATAGTGCATCAACTCCCTCCAAAGATTTTCATGCTCTCGGTTTGATAAGAAACATTTTTTTTTACCCCCTTTTCATGTCAGCCACTTTGCCATATTTTGGGGACTCCAGTGTAGGAGGGAGTACTAATGTGTCTCTGTAAAGCAAAGAGGATGGAAGTGAGTTTAGTAATTACAGGAGTCGAAATTGCAGTAATTAGTCGCTGCATCATTCTCATTCTGTGTGGCATCCTCCAGCAGGTTCTGATGTGCAGAGAGGCCCTGTTCGCCCTGTATGTGAGAGTGAGACAAGTTCCATAGATTGCAGCTGAATGTACTTGAGCATATTCTGTGTGTGTCTCTACTGAACGTTATCCTCTAATCTACCTCCCCTACGCTCATCTGTTTGCCGGTCTGCTGTTCTCTCACTGTTGCTCTCCGTTTCTGCATTATTTGTGAGCTTGCCTTTAAGTCACTATGTTTTACATATCGTCTCTGTGCGGTTTATGTTATGCCGAAATCTTTCTACTTGAGATTTACTTTTAGTAACAGTTGTCAGTGAGTGATGGCTGACATGCCAACATTGTCCAAAGGATCTATGAGCTGTTGGTCCCTTCTAGATAAAACGACAATTAATAAATTATTCATTCCAAATAACACCAGAAAGCTTCAGTATTTGATGACGCAAAGTCACTCAACATACATTTTTGGTATTGACATACGCACTAAAGTATCTTACCTTGTCTGAAACAGTCTAAGGTGTTGTGTATGACCCCCTGGAAAGGAAAGCATCAAACTGAAGTGTAACTCAGCTTTAAATATACCACCAGGTAACACCCCATCTCTCGTCGATTAACTTGCTCCACCATCACATACCTCACTGTTAATCAATAACACAGAGACACAACTTAATGATGCACGGGGTGGGAAAGCACGTTGTGTATTAGGTGATGAATGATGTTTGTTCAAACAGCTATTTTTCCCCCTGACTTGGGGCCAGATAAGGAGTTCAAGATGAAGAGGACTGTTTGATGTGATTGATGATCACCCTTGTTGTTGGAAGTTCTTCTAGTTCCACGTGCAAGAGAAGGAGAAATCTGACACCTAGTGGTAAAAGTTAGGAGAAAAATATCATTTCTGCACGGGCGCCTCAAGTCCACTCATATTTTCAAACAGCAGTTTTCATCACTTACTGTAGTTTGGCACAGAATAAAGCCAGGGTATTAAATTATCATTTCTTGCATGATATAAGTCATAATCTGCATGACTTGTGCGGGATGTTCAGGTGCTTATGTTACATTTCCAGGATTTAAGACGAAGCATGTTGTGATTGTAAATTAAATATCAGGAATATTTTCTCAGATCCTCTTAACACATATGTGCACACATTGACTTACACACCCCGCTACTCACAGGCAAGGCCCTCCTCACCATGCCATAAACGCTGCGATTGCCTGAGTAACAGGGTAATTGTTAACAATTAGGCCAGCTATGCTCCTGTCACGTCAGCAGTGCTCTCAACCAGATCTGCTGACCTCAGAGTTGCATCCATGAACTCAGAGGAGCAGAACTTAATAACCCACTAGCCTGGAGTTGTTATTTTCCAAACTGTTGTGAGAGCTGGGAGCCAAAGCGAGATAACAGCTCTGTTGTTGTGCAGGCAGCTGGACCCGAGCCGAGGCTGCTGCCGTCAATGGCGGCGAGGGGATAAATCCTTGAGATGTGGTGCTGCATTAAGCAGAGGAAGAGAGACACAGAGACGTACATGCACATATGGACACACACATGGCTAAATATCTGGCGCGGTTCCAGAGCTCTTTGCTACACCACCTCCCCGTGATGCTGTTAATCCCCTCTCCAGATGCGCAAGTCACAGGGAGGTTGCTGCTCAGCCTGGGGATAAAGCAAACAGAGGCCACCGGGTCGTCATGCACCATCCTGTCACTCACAACACCTGCCAATCAATGAGCAGTAGGTGCACGCCGTTAGTCCTCCTCTGCTCCCCAGTGGCTGCGTTAATCTTACACTGAGGGATACATCATGCTTTTAGTGAGCTTGCAGCCTGTAATCTGAGTGAAGGGAATCACAGAAACATATAACTCTAGACATATGTCAGTTAGCTGTGAACCGCCGGCTCTGGCGTCGCCATGTGGAGGCAATCCATCAATCATGAATACAGTATGCTCTGAATTTTCGACTTTAGCATCCATAAGTATGCTGACATGAAAACTGAACCTTAAACTGAGGCCACATATGTATTGGCAACTGTTGCTATAATAATCAAGTAAGTACTTTTTAAAGAAAAAATGTCCAAAATGTTCCGATTTGACTGCTGACATGTGAATATTTACTGTTCTTTTAGTTGGCTATGATGGTGAATTAAATATTTTGGTCCTGGACAATTGGTCAGACAAAACAATGTGAAGGCATCACTTCGTATTTTCCCCTATTTTCTGAACAATTGGCAAATAATTTTATACGGAAAACAGTTAGTTGCAGCCCTTATTTGGAGATTAATGTTGATAGACTAAAGCGATTACTTGTGCCAAGCAGGATTTCATAACATGGTCAAACTTGCTGAAAATTGTTCAACATTTTAAATATCTTGGTACAGTCTCTAAAAATCTTCACATTTATGAAGAAATGAAAACAGCTTTTGATTGACTCAATCTCAGAATTAACACTTTACAAAACAATGAGCGAGTCTTTTAACATTCTACATCATTTTTTCTCCAGAACTGCAGGTAGGAGAAGTACCACATAGTAAGTATAGTTATGGCCAAAATAAATTGGGAAACCTCAGATTAAGCCTTTACGTCTTTGTGCTGCATGTTTTTCCACTCCGGAGGGAGACAAAGTGATGAAGTTTTATTTTCTTGTACTCTAATCCTATTACTGGGGCGATCAATGTAATGATGGAATAGCCTCAGTTATTATCCAATGGTTTATCTGGGATTTGTTTGTGGAATTTATTTTCAACCAATGATCATCTGAGCTGAAGGATGTTTGAAAAACTCTGTTACATTGGATCATTGTCCGGTCTGTGGTTCAAGAAGGGGAAGATCTCCCAATGGCTGCCGTTATTGTTTTACCTTTATATAGTGATCGAAAAGAGCCTCTTCGCAGATTAAAGTACAGTGATATGCACACACCCATGCTAACACACAAACGCCACAGCAGATGCGAGTCAGCGGTTTCAGTAAATATTTTTGGACAACTCACAGCTGTCACTCCTCTCCGTCAATTCATCAAGATACTCAATAGACAAGGCTGTGTTTAGAACATACAGTACGTCAGTGCAGCATCAGATGTTTGATGTGAACAAGAGCCGAGTAAAGACAGTCAGCAACGTCACTTTATTGTCCATACACATTCAGTGTGGTATGTATACGACACTCACAGTACCATGAAACAGCATCATCACAGGTTTACAAGCGATTGTTTCAGTGCGTGCGTTCAATTTACCACGTTTTGTACAGTTTCCTTCCACCAATCAAATTCATTGCTCGTGTGTTTTCTAATCTATATCACAAATGTCTTGATAGTATTTTGTATGTTTCCTTTTGTATGTTTGTATGCATGTTAAGTGAAGTGACTCAAATATCCTTTGGGTTAGGCCTTTGTTACTTTAGCTCCTCGGTGGAGGATGACGGCGTGTCAGAGCCGTCAGGACACTCCTGAAAAAACAGGGAGGCACATGAAAAAAAATACAGATCCAGCTCAACTGCATTTCCGTGAAATATCTTACGTTTTAAACAGTGACATAGAAATAAATGCATAACAGCTCTCTTTTCATACGTATTGCAATACAGTGGTACAATGCAACTAAGTATGTTTACTCTTGAGTACTGTACATAAGTACACATTTAAAAAAGGTATTCCACTAAGTATTTCACTTTCCTTCATACTTCTACTCCTCACACTCTGACAGCTTTTGTAACTCCAGAGATTATTTTTTCATTTTCTTCCTGCCCAGTGAAAACCATGCATCTCTGATTTTAAAAGTTTGTGATAAACAGAAGGATGAAGTGTTTCTTTGAGAGTTGACAAAATGGATAATGCATTGTCACAAAGCATAAGAAAAGTGGACTTTGTAGAGTTATGTGTCACATTGCTGTGGATTAAACTATCAAACAACATATAAAAAGGAGTTAAAATGAGCTCAACCTTAATTATCTACAACAGTAAGATGCAGCATACACTGATATTATTCAAGAAACATCATGTATAATAGCAAAAACAGACAGGGAACATTTTACAGCACAATGAAGTGAAGTATTTTCATAGTGTGGTATTAGTATTTTGACTTAAAAAGCATCTGAAAACTTCTTCAGATCCAAATAAATACAAATAGAAACATCTGCACTGCACCTCACCTTCACTTTCTCCAGCTCTGGTCTGCCCGGGAGTGATTTTTGTGAGGAGAAGGACTGTAATGTGAGACAGGAGAGTCCCGTTAGATCCGATGACTATAAAAGTATGCAACAAAAGAAAAAGGCATAAAACACCAAAAGGTATGAATGTCAGATTAATTCTAACCTTCTTCGTCTGTTGCATCTCCTCTGTGGATTTGGACCTGTTCTTCATGTGCTTGTGAGGAGACGTGGTGGTACACTAGAGACAGAGACAAAATATTATCACTCTGGTCCTGTCCAATATGATCCTTCCTCTCCATCAGGCTTTCACACACCTCATTTGCCTTCTGTTCCATGGCTGACTTGGAGAAGTTCAGTGCTGATTAGATGATATCCTTTGGAATATAGTAGTTGTACAACTAGAAGGAAAGAGGAAGAACTTTACACGTCATGTGGTTGCAAGATATATTTTATAATTCTTTAGTTTACTGATCTAAACTGACCAAATCATTTTACTGTCATTTAAAATGTGACCAAAAAGCTGAACTGATTCCCTGATCTTGCCAGCTGAAAAATCTGCAGTTCTGAACTCCTTTCACTAGATGGCGACGCTGACCCAGGGATCCAACGCTGTTGCTACTTCACTGATCTGAATGTTTTGTTGAATGATTTTCCTCAGGCGTTAAACCTTTGGTACCAATTATCACTCTGAAACACCACCAGACACTGCTGCTTTTATTCTTGCTTCTCATTTTGATTTGTAAAGACAGGAACAAAAAACACACCTGAGGGGGGTTTTTTTGTCTTCATCCTACTGGCAGAAACTGTAACTAAAGGTTTTAAAATAAACGGTGAGTCCTATAACAGTAGAAATGGTCCACAGTCTGCCAGTTTAAGAATCCATTTGAACATTTGAAAGGTGATAGAGCCAGAAATATATCAACACCAGTTGGAGTCATGCAGGACAAAGAATGATTTCAGCACAACTAAAAGGCCACAATGATTACCAGCCAGATGCACAGCTGGTGGCAGGAGGCCTGGTGGCCGGGGACAAAAGACCTCTGGGTCTGGGTCCATTTTCATACTCCAACGATCTCAGTGGTGCCTGTCAAAGTCTGCATCCGTCTGACATCTGACCAGTTAGATCATCAGATCAATCAAACATACTTCCTGGCATTTCGGAGTGAATGGATGGTTTACTGATTTTCTATTCTGCTGACGCCTTTAGATGGTGGAGAGACACCAGGGTAAGATATCGGAGATTCGAAGGCGCGGTTCACTGACGTTTCTCATTATAAAGCAAAACGAAATGTGCAAAAGAAAAACAGCTCAACACAAGGTCCATTTACTTGATGTTTCTGAAGCTACTGTACGTCTTGTGTCCTTCCTCAGCAGAAAAGCACGACAGCTTTAAAGGGTGATGCTGAAAGCTTCAGAAACACCAAGTCTAGCTTGTCCTTGCGCAGACCTCAAGATTATTACATTTGTAAGTTTTTCTAAAACTTGTCATTTCAAATTTTTCTCTTTTGGCAATATCTGTTTGGCATTTGTTTAATGGCTAACATTTTAGCATTAACACCTACTATAGTACAGTAACACCCCTAAAGTCAAGGCTTAATCCCTTTAAAAGCCAGAGTGAGTAGGATTTGTCTATCATGGTTCATAAACACAACATTCAAACACTAGCTGGCGAGTTTAGCAATCATCAAGCTGATGGAGACGTTTGGTTTTCAGGGCTGTTAAAGCATGTTAAATCTCTGCATTACATTCCTGATGATGGCGCGACAACAATATCCACAGAGCAAAGATGAATTGCGTAGAAAGTCCCCTCCTGATGCGTCTGAACTGACTCGTCTACCTCCGTGATCTTTAGTTGCTGCTCGACAGGAAGCATTCAGCCCAAGGCTCATGAAGAATGAATGGGAGATGATCGACAGCTCACTCGCCTGCTGCGACGGCTGACATCAGCGCCACAGTTGATGCTATTGGGGAACCCCATTAGAAAGTCCCACTTGGATTGTAATATTCAACAAGGCCTACCTGCTACTGAACAATCTGCACTAGAGGGACTGAGCCAGTGAAGGGTTCCCAGCTTATTTCATACATCAGGCCTATTATGCACACGCGTGTCGGTTCAGTCACCCAGGGGCATACAAGACTGTTGTACTCCATGCACTTACACTAAAATGTGCATTAGGCTGCAGCCCTTTGAGGGATAGAGGAGGATAATCTCAGCCTTGATGGCAGGGGAGGCATTCAGCGAGTCCTGAGTGCGCTCTCTGACCAGCTCACAGGGATATGACCTTAATGAGTACGATGCTTGCCTCTCCCCATGCTTTCCTCGGTCACTGTCTGTCCCACTTTGGTTAGACGAGGAATCCCTTCCTTTGTAGACGAGGCAAAGGGACGAAGGACCGCAAAGGCTACACTGAAGTGCATTTCCTTTGTAGCCGAGGTAGAAAAGCCCTGCGGCGTTGAGAACTGCTTCTCCATCGATTAGTCCACATGAGCAAGCTAACAGCCAAGGATTCGAAAACACTACGCCTCTTTGTGGTATGCGTACATCCACAAATGACCCAAACTGCTCATTTATTATTACGTGGACATGGGCATACACACAGACACAAAAGCAACGCCTTGATATTTGCCTTAAAAGCTACTCAAGAACTTTTTCTGCAAGGATGGGCGAATAGAGTATTTGGCCTCGCAGTCTTTTTTTTCACTCCATCATCACCATGACTGAGACACTGCAAGAGGAGCATGATAAATCTGAGGCAGCAAAGTTTAACAAAGCTAATTAGCCTTTACAGCACAGAATAAAATGCTAATGTGAGGATCTGCATTACAGAAAAAAATCTGTTCTTAAGATTTGAATCCATAACACCAGCAGAGACCAAGATTGTTGGGTCAACACTAATTAACTCCCCAACTGAGAGGCCCTACATGAAGCGCCATGTCAGTGTCTGTAAAAGTTTCACAAGGAAAGATTTAAATAACATCTATATAATCACTACTGTTATCTTCTTAAAAGGTCGACCCAAATGACCTGCAGACACAATCTGCAGGTGGTGGTCATCGATGTCCGTTCATTCCTTAGCAACAATGAAAGAAAATAATCCTTTCAGCTGTGAAGCGAGTGTCACTTTGGAGATAGTTTCCACTCCTCTGGGTCAACTAATTCCCATAATTCAAGTTCAGTAGGTGAAATTGAAGCCTGCTGTGACATTCCCACCTCATCTGTGCTGCTGAACAAGCTAATCACAGAATATCACATGCTTAGGATATGTATAGTTATAGAGGCTGTTATAGCACATGGATGCACACTGAGGTGGTTAGGGCACCAAGGTGAGCATGTGGACAGTAGCTGCACCTGCAGAAGAGGGTTCACAGTGCCAAGGACATAATGTCCTGTAATTGATGATGATGGGTTGTCTGTTCAGCCACGTTCAGGTGTGTGTGTCACATCCCAACTCCCCCCAGCTGGATGAATTTAGTCAATAGTCGACCAACACAGCTGCTCCCAACCTGAATCACAGCTCGATCATATGTATCTCACCTGATAACTGAATCAGTGCTAATGAATCCACTATTGTTTTCATTTCTTAACACAGAGCCTGTCCTTCACCGGCTGAGCAGAATCTTTCAGTGCACAGTAATGTAAAGCATTTATCTGATGGATGGGTTTGGTTTCACACCACTTATGTATTCCTCTGCAAGACTCTCAAAAGGCACAGTGAGCACCATTCAGAGCTCCCATTAGCAGAGGATTGAGTTCAGAAAATAAACACTTCCCAGATATACAAAGCCTGTTTGTTATCCATCCCAATGCAGATTACAGAAAGCAGCAAATAACAGATAGGAGAAAACATTGGCACAAAATGTGAGCTTTTCTATGATTGAGGAGATGAAGAGGTTTATCTCAAGACAGCATAAGACATTTAGTCAAGCAATGAAATGCACTGAGTGACAGACGGGATGAGAGAATGAATGATGGGAGTGACAGAGAGATAGAGGAAGGGCAGGCTGACACATCCAATGAAACTACAAGCACAGCGATCACCCCAAAAAATGAGATTAGTCAAACGCCTTGGGGATATTCAGACACTCACCTCTTTTTCTCCCTTCTCTCAGTACAGACGTTCAGTGGAGTAGATGGCACTCCTCATCTCACTGCTGCTCTGGTGTCTGTGTGTGAGAGCACACCCCTCTGCCCATTCATAATAGCTCTGCCGACGCACCACTCATGCACGCACGCACGCACACACGCACACACAGGTGTGACAGTCATGTATGCTAATATCTCCAGCCTGGCAGACGGGTAACATTTACTGCACATTATTGCTTCTTGCTCCGTTTACGGTCTCAGGTTTATTTCCTCAGGGATCACATCAAGGTGGGTGAATGAGATGCTTTGCAAACCCCATACCATCACATGCTCTGAAATATGCATGCTGCTGACATCATCCATGTGGATATGAATCCATCTATGACTCATTTGTTTTGGAACTCAAATAATAGCCAAATAAAAAAAAATAAAAAAAAATAGTCCTTGCGGGCTCCTTAACTGGAAATCACCTTCCAGCAACAAGTCTGTAGACAGATGAAGCAAGTGATTGGCTACAAATCTTCATAAAGAGCCAATCACAGCGCTGCAATGATCTGAGGTCACTGTGCAAAAAAAAAAAAAAGACATAATTACACGATGCCATTTAGAGGGCGGTTTTCTCTACCAGGATCCACCTAAAAGGAACAAAATAATGTAAACAAAGCTAGTTGCACTCGATACCTACACAGACCCGTTTCACACTGCATGAGTCACACAGCCAGTGCACTAGGGCAGATGGGTCTGCCTGAACATATGAAACCAAATCACGTAGCATTTGTCAAGCCAGAAACTGACCTCAGTGATTCCTCCATAAGATTCCTCTGAAAGCTGAAACTTTGCCACAACAAAAACAGACAGAAATGATCACCCTTCATCATTAAATGCTTTAATTCTTTGGATACACCCTGTGGGATTATTTTTTGATGATCACATCTTATTCATTCCCTGCAGTTTCACATTACTAATTCATAATCTGCACCTTGAGAGGCGACAGAAAAACAGGACTTAACGAGGGCTTCTCAAAGTGACATCACAGCAAACAAAATGCAGCAACCACAAGCACACATTTGAAAACAGCAAATAAGCACACAAAATTAAAATTAGTAATATAAAATAATAAAAACTCATCTCAGTAAAATATATTCAATAATCTTAATTCAAACAAAGAAAAAAACAATTGTGCAATACACTTAAAGAAAACCCTTCGTAACAGTCCTGAGCAGAAACATTTGTTTAGAGTTCAAAGAAAAGCTCGACTGCAACATGAGATTGTGAGTAAAGCAACGTGAACTTCATACTGTACAGCGGGAAAACATCGGCTTCAGGGATTAAATGTTCAGCTAAAACTTACATTCAAAACAAGTTTGGATACATTATACAATTCATAGCAAACATTCTTTCCATTGACATATGTAGTGTTTTAAAATGACACCATAAATGTTTGCAATGATCCTTTACATATTGCCTTAAGAGGCAAATTATCAAGAGCAGAGACGATGGCACACTGCGGTCTCAGAGCTTCTTTGTAAACAAATATAGAAAGTGCTTGACTAATTTCCACTGTCTTTGGACGCGATTGGTCTCATGACATTGTGAGACATTTGTTGTAGTTTGTAATTGAGTCTTTGTCCATCCCACACACAGAAAAGTCTTTCAAACTGCCGTTTCCCTTACGTCTTTGGCTTCAGATTCAGCAGAGTCAGCGGTTTCCTGCGCTGCTCCAGCTGAACTGGACGCCTCCTTGGAGTCTGCAGTGGGGGAGCTGGTTGTACTGGGTTCCTCTGGCTTCGTGTCCCGTCCCTGGTCTGAGGCCAGCTTCAGGAACAGAGGGACCTCCAGCTGCTCTTTGGTCAAAAGGCCTCGCTGGTCATCAACCCTGCTGCACTGAGCCCTCGTCAGCATGTCCAGTAACCCTGACACACACACACACACACACACACACACACACACAGAACATCCTGGTCATTCTGACGTCGTTTCAAATAAAGAACACTGTGCTGTTTGAAATCCGCCTCAGGTATTTAGATTTTATAGATTGTAGTCAGTCAACACAGTTTTAGAAAAACAACAACCAACGTTTAAATAGTATATATTCAACATCACGCCCCGGGCAAGGATACGAGGAATGGGCTATAAGGATTAAAGGTGCTATCAATTTTATATTGCATATGAATGTAGAACATAATAGTTTATATTCTGCAGAGAAACTTGAAACGGAGTTAGTTTCTTAAGTTAATTCTTGACCTTAAAAACAGCAGCTGATAAAACAACCCAACTCCTATAGGTCCGTTTAGTAGCTTTGATATCACACAAGTTTCCTCAGCAGATGGAGTTTGCCCAGTCGCCACGTAATTTCATTTTTTTTGCACTTCCATCTGCTGAGAAAGATTATGTGATGATTGAAAGGCCCAGAACAGCTTCTGAAGTCAGCTTGTGGTGAGAAATGTTTTTGTTTTGGCCTCTTCATTTTAATCTCACTATAGATTCCTTGTTATAAATGGAAAAAGCTATCAGGCGTTGTCACGTCGAACCAATCCTACAAGATACTGCCGAGATGTCCTACCCTCCATTTCGGGATTTTTACTGGGCTTGGCCCGGGCCTCCACCCCAACTGCACTCACTGCTCCTGCCTGGGACCAAAAACAGATTCAGGCGTTATCAAAGCACAAAATACAGCTTCACAGGTTTTAAATCCTCGGAACATTGTAGGCTACACATTCTAGAAATCACACAAGGAATAAACCTTTTAATGAGATGGGTGTTGAGGCTTTTCTGTTGGTGTCCATGAGCTGTGGGCTGTGTCACAAACCACTTCCCTTTAACTCTATAGTGCACTACATCTACATTGCATTTGTTGTGTGAAAATATTCCCTACACAACCATTAAAATAAGTTATCTATATACAATATATATAAAACAAAAAGTATTGTCTAAATAAGAATATAATGAAGGATGCCACCAAGGTTGTGTCCAGAATGACTCCCTTGTTCACACACAGTCATGGTCTTCACTATATTCTTATGTAGATAACCTCGACAACCTCAGCAGCTCGCCTTGTATGCATGACTTGTCCGTATTGTATGGATGTTGTTTTGGTTTCATGTTTAGCATTCTATTAACATTTCCTCACCTGTGCGGCTGCAGGAGAACCACTGCCCCTGGAAACATTGATCTGGTCTCTTCCTGTTCAAACCACACGAAAGACAAGTTTCACTTTTTAACAGTGCTTTCACTTCCAGTAGAAAACTAGTCTGCAGGCTGCTACAGAACATAACTACCCATTGTGTTAAACACCGACACAAGACAAATAAAATACTCTTGAAAAGAAGACTTCAACTGGTACTTCTCAGACACAACCACTACTCTAATCCATTGCCCTCTTCCTAAAGCCAGTGAATGGGGCTGAGGTAAGGAGCACTGATCCAAAGTGAAGTCTGTTCTGGTCTCCTCGCAGTTGGGAAATGAGGTGAGCGAACTCAAACTGGCACAGCACTCAACAAACCAAATGGACTCGGACATTTTAACCCCACAGAGATAAATGAAGACGCAGGCAGAGAGAGAGACGCACAAAGAAGTCAGAGCAGGAAATATAAAGGAACACGCAGACAGTGACGCAGAAAAACCCGGGCATGAAAGTAGACGGTGAAAGGACCCCCAGATAAGAGCCAAGAAATACAGAAACACTTTCTAGGACCCATTTAATAAACTATTAAGTGAGTAAGAAGGCACAGCCAGAGTTGAGACGGCAGAAGAGAACAAACAAAGCATCACCAATGTGTCACCCACATCACCGACAACCAACAGTGGCTGGAGGGCTAGAGTGTGCCTTCTCCGATTTGAGCAAACTCATTTCATTTACTCGTTGGTTGCTTTTCATCGCATGGCTGCTCGTGCTCTTGGGGGAGCAGCGTCGTTATTATTAAATGATGTTAACATTCCCGTTAAAGTAAAACATTGGGTTTGAAAAAAGGGCAAGTGTATTAACCTTTGGTTGTGTCAAGCCGCAGAGTCTTATTGGCCAGTCTGAACACAGAGCCGGTCATGTTCAGAGGCTCGTCGCTTCCAGCCTGAAACGAACAAGGAAGTAAGATCTGTCGAAAAGATGCTGACACACACAATATCAGTGGTACAAAGAAAAAAGGGACTAGATGCATAAAATACACATCAATGAATTACAAACAAGTAATCCTAGTTACTTATTCCAATAACAAAATGCTTATGTAACACATTACATTTTCAAATTAAAATGACAGATTTTATAGATATCAAGATGATCAGTGACGTGTAAGGGGTTGCCAAGCAGCGGCTGCTGTAAGCAGGAGGCAGACGGAAAGAATTAAAAGAACATTTTTAAAAAACATGTCGGACAAGTCTCCTGCTTTGAAAAGTACGGGTGAGTCAATTTGAATTTACGAGATTATCGCAAACCAGAGTAATCAGTTAAGTGATTATTTTAAAATTGAGAAAGTTCTATCAATAATTTACTTATCTGAAGAAATACTCAAGCACCGCCTCCATGATACGTTTCACACACACACACACACACACACACACACACACACACACACTCACTCACACTCACCATGGTGACCAGGGCCTCCTGCGGCTTGACGTGGTGTTTGTGCAGCATGGCAGAGAGAGCGTCCTGCAGCGTCTTACTGGACTTCACCATGATCCCAACCGTCTTACCGGTGAAGGCAATCTCCAGCCTGAAGCACACGTGCATTTCAATTATCCCGCTCACACAGTGAATACAGTGGCACAGCATCATTAACATCTAATCGTACAAAGCCTGCCACTCAGTGATATCTTAGCAGGAAATCCAAAATTGGACTTTTGATAATGTATTCAATGCCAATGATGACTAATCTGTCTGGTGTTAACAGGACTTCCCCCTGATGTGGTGAGAAGTTCCATCCAGTGGGGGAGATGAGGGTGTGAAAGCCCACTGAGGGTGACGAAGAAAAAGCAAAAAGAGGAAGTGACACAGTCGACTCACGCAAACGTCACCCTGAGCTCCAGAGAGACCTGCTGATCCCTGAGCACCGAGCAGTCCTGGTCCAGAGATAAGGGTTGCTGCAGAGAGAGCAAAGGTGTGCCACACACAGAAGTGACTTTCAGAGACGTCGGCATCAACTGGGGATACTTTCAGAAATGGAGGGAGTGAGAGGCCGGGAGGATGTTAAAAAGAGGAAGAGGGTAGTCATCTTTCTCATACCGCCTGTTGCAGAACAACTCTGCAGCGCAGTACATAAATACCTTTGAACAGCTTCTTGGTTTAAAGCTACACAGCAGCTAAGTCGTCACCTTGTCCTTGCCATGAAGGTAGATGACGACATCTTTCAGCGGGAAGCCTCTCTTCTCACACAGGCTAGCCAGCATGTCTTTGATGAGGTGGCCGCTACGCGTGGGGGCCAGCGAGGCGCTGCCATCGGGCAGGTAGACACAGCAGTAGCCCCCCTCCACCCCGATCCGACTCCCACCTCCACCCCCCTGCTCTGGAGGCCGGGGACTCAATCTGCCGTTCTATGCCACAGATGGAAAGGAACAGTTAGTTAAGAGTGAAAAATATACTTCAAAACAATAGAGCTAGGCACTCCATGTCAGATTTCCTTCTAGTCTGCGATTGGTCTACTTGAATACAGTATTTTCTTCATGTGTGCCCTGTTGCACTGACCTCCATCTGCCTGTAGAGGGAGCCGAGCTCTACACTGCTGCTTGATTTGACAGACACGTGGGACTCTTTTTGGGAGACTGAGTCAGGGTTGTTGGATGAATCTGTGGTCATCAATAAAAGGAAATGAACAAAAACAGAACCAAAGAGAAATTGTGGGATAAAGTCACATGATGTACATCAAGGCATAACTACCTCCCCAGGATCCTCTTTTCTGTCCCTGTTTTACAGAGGCAGTCTTGCCACCTGGCAAGCTGTTGGAGTCCAACTTCTTATTCTGTTTGAGATAGTGATAGAAGAAATGCAACAGCAAAATTTAAAGCAGCAATCATGTTTTTTTGCTCCCTTTCCTGTCCCTCAGTCACTCTACCTTCTTGTTACTTACGGGGCTTCTGGTGGACACGTCCTCCCAGGATCCCATGCAGACCGGCTCTGTAGAGAGCTGAGGCACAAGTTTACCTCCTACGCCTCCCAAGGTGCAGCTTTGGTAGAGAGGGGAGCGCACAAAGCGCCTGTAGCTGTCCATCTTCATCAGTTTGAATATCTGACACAGAGTGGGGACAGTTGAACACACGCCAGCAGAGGCACCAACAAAGAATCACTGCATCACTGAGCTGAAATGAGAGTGTGGACTCCAAACAGACCTGTGCTTGGGCCTTGTTGAACATGTCGGGTGTGGCCTGTTCCAGGTCCTTCTCCTCCATCTTGGCTGTGTCATCGATGTTGACCGAGTAGGGAGCGCTGTCAGACAGGTAGGTGTTGTAGATGGAGCGAGCTGCTGTTTTCAGCTGGGAAGACAACACCTCCATCAGACTGAAACCTCCTGAAGATCAGACATCAACTAAACTTGGTTTGCTCATCATCGAGTCTGACGAGACATCTTCGAACCAGAATAGATTCAAACGTCAATGTCGCACTGAACCAATTTAATTGACCAAACAATAAGTCTGCCTTAAACCTCTCAGTTTTATTTGAAGGAATAGTATAAAGGAAGGGAAACATCTCAAAAATATGAAACCGCTTCAGTCATTCATCATTTTTTACTGAATATAACAATATATTCTAACACAATAAAGGCAATCTGTTGACTGCTACACAGACCGCAACATAGAACCACATCTGGTCAACAACTACAAAAATAAGTTTCAGCATTCTAATGAAGAGTATTCATAAAAAACTAATATATAGAGTAAACAAACGACAGCAAAATTAATCACAACGATAGGTCAGAAGATTCACCGTGTAAAGAGGTAAAAAAGTGCCATCATACCTCGTCCAAGGCGCTGGCTTTGATCTTCCTGAATTTTTCGCAAGCTTGCCAGAATAAGATGTTCTCCGCACTCACCTCAGACATCAAGAAGGACTGTGGACAAAGACACGTACACTGTATGAACACATATGGCACGCCTTGTGAGAGGTCGCTAGAAAACACTAGATTTATTCCTGAACATAAAATCACAACATGTGTGTCGAGTGTGTCTCACCGTAAACTGGCGGACTCCATAGGGGTCCTCCAGCAGCTTCTCAAAGGAGACGGCCCAGCTCAGCACACCGCTGGCCGGGCCGGCCTCCCCGCCCGGAGTCCCTGGAAGGCTGGAGCTGCTGCCTCCACAGCCCCGTGCAGACATGTTCAACTCTACACATGCGAACACAAAAACACACCCATTTATCAGAATAGAAAAGCATGACCAAGAATGAGACAGATTTAGATATTTTCTCCTGTCGTGCACAGACATGTTTCTGTTTGGAGAAATGCAAGATGTACAGGATTGTCAGCCTGCACGTTGGTCTTTCACGCTTACCTCCGTCTGACACCGCCTGGCTCTGTGAATAGAGAGACAGAGAGATAAGGTAGGGAACAACCTCAAACCAAATATATGATCATTCCTATGGCAGTAGTTGAGAAATCCAACATTCACTTCATTGAATCAGAATTATATTTAAAAAAAGGCATATTCTCCTAGAAGCTGCAATCAAAAGTAGACCACAGAACAAGAAAATGAGATGTTGAGTACATTTAAATATTACAGCAACAGCTTTACAATACTTCAAATGGTGTTAAGACAGAAGCTAGACACACCCACACTGAGGCCTACATTTAGGAAGTGAGATGTGAACACCAGCTGCATGTTTTTTTGCCTTCTCCCTTCTGTGTGACAATGCAGTGCAATCAGTCAAGCTGTTTTCACAGGAAGTGGTTGTGACACTGACGACAATGGCTCTCATTCAGCTTTTAGAACTCGCAAAATTCACATCTTGTAAAAGTTCTGTCATAAATCTGAGCAGTTTCACAGTTAAATACTGCACACCAGTAATACAGAAATATAATTCAGGGGTCCTGCATTTTAATCCAGAGGCCGTTCTGTTTGGCGTTTACATTGCGGTGCTCTGGTTTATTTTCACGGTCTAAAGCTGCTCAGAGGTGTGAAAGTGAGCGTCTGTCCATCAATGGAGTCTAGTCCAGTGAGTTGCAACATGCTCAGAGTGCACGCTATAAGTAATGTTTTTTAAAATAGACTTGAAGGAAACATTGTCATCATTAAAAGTTAGAATGTCATTAGGGTAAATATAAGATTAGGGAACTACAGAAGGTACATTCAACATTTTACAATTGATACAATAAAATTGAAAAATGGGCTAAATCGATGTGAAGGGTTATATTTCTGCTGAAATTGGGAATATGGTGCCACTTTATAAATTGGGATATCTGCATATTTTTTACATTTTAGAAATTCAAATATCTTGCTTCGCAAGTTGTTTAATGTTAATCAGATGACAGTAAGCTAAATCTAGTTACTTCTTTTTTGTTCTGGTAGTTTTTACTTTTATTTTCATTCATACTTTGTACTATCTTATTGTGAGTTGATATGCATGCAGCTATTTATCAGGTCTCCACATCAAACGTGCAAACGATTGAGAAGGTACATGTCATACTGGGAGTGAGAAAACTTTCCCAGCATCCACTAATGCATGTTAGTATTAACCATGAGACAGAGGCCCATCTCCTGTGTAAGTAGACGGTACAAAACTCTTCAAGAGGAATGAACCCACAGTATTGATGTATTTTACCTTGAATAAATTACTAGTGAGAAGATATACTGCATGCGTGTTCATTTTAGATCAAGCAAAGAGAAAGTGTTTGACTCTTGGCCATTGATAAACTCTGCCCATATAAGGTCGACATGGGCTGGCAGTTTGTGCAGGTGTGAGCTCCACTGTGGCTCCGCCTCTTCACTTCTTTGCGCCACTGCTCAAACTCTGGCTCCAAAATCACAACATGTCGGTGCCCACAAACACAGAGTGCAAGGGAAACAAACGTCTCCTCAGTCTAGCTTGTGCACCTTTCGTCCTCATACACCGTCAGAGGAGAAATATCTGAGGATTAGGATTATCTGCAAAGCCTTTGAAGGGGACAAAAGATATGCAAACTCACTATGTGAGGGCAGAGTCTGATGCAGCACCAACTACAGGAACATTTGCAATCACTCAAAATGCACAGAGAGCTTTTTCTTGCCCCTGTGAAATACATCTTTATAAACACACACACACACACACACACACACACACACACAGCTGGACCAATTAAAGAAACGAGTCGCTTTCACACCGAGTAGACTGAAGCCTTCTCGGCCTACACATGACAGCTTGGACAATGGGCACGACTTGGTTTCCGCTTCCGACTCAACGGGCCTGATCTATTGTGCAGCAGCTACACACTGTTCACTTCTGAGGGGTGAAGACAGACAATGCAAGCCAGCACAAGAAACTGCGCCACCGTACTCAACTCAACAGTACACACACAGCTAAAGCGTACTGATAAAAATAAAAAATAAAAATAAAAGCGGCCCAAAATGTGTTTACCAAATCATGCGAGGACTATAAATAACAACAGGTACGCAACACACTAAACTCCAACTTATTTATCACAGTACGTTTACAGTCTTGAAACCCCTATGAAAAGCCTTCTTCCGCATAAACAGACCACTGGCTCAAAAAAACTGCACAACCAAAACAAAATGTACCCAACAGAAGTGCTGCCATGTTTACTCACCATGTGGCCCACAGGAATCCCTAAAGCATTGCATTTCTTCGCCATGGCGGCTCACACACCCCGACTACAAGGAGTGTTTATGCGATGGCACACTGTCAGGGGACACGGTGAAGTGCTCCACCCAAAACATCATGCACACGCTTCATGCATACACACAGAAATTCATCATTTTGTGTCATTCTGTTACTTCCTGCCTGTAAGGGAAGTCTTGCCATAGCAACAAAGCCACAAAAGAGGAAGTACGGTTACTATGATCACACTGCTCTCAGCCTACATCTTGAGAAACACTATGATGGAACACAGACAAGACGAACGCACTCAGAAGTTACTAGACACAGCTTGCAACCATTATACAATCTAGGCAATCTCGCTGCAATGTCATACTTTTCTTTTTTAGTCATTAGTGAAGTGTCCTTGTGTTTGGAAGTTAAGATTTTGACATTAAAACTACAAAACCAAGGCCTCTTTATATTCCCTCATTTTAAAGATGGTAATCCTGCCTTAAAATAGTTGAAGTCAAAATCATGGTGTTCTCCAAACATCACTCAACTTCTACACGATGCAAGAGAAACTTCACATCTCGTAAACAGGCCTTCTCTTCTAAATTAAATTATAGGAGTAATATTCTGCTGCTAGTTAAATCGTAAAAAATTCCAACTAGTGCATATGATACACTTTCCCTATTGCTGAACCACCGTTGTGTGCGGATGCACTCTCCTATGAACTTGTGTGTGAAATGGTCGTCTTGCCTTCCAGTCCGCCATGATGCCAGTGACCGTGGTGCACCGGTTGTCATATTTCCTGAATTGCCTTTGTGCTGCAACTTTTGCCAGGCGGGAGAATCTGTGACTAAGTCCTCTGAGAGCCAACATCTTCAGAAAGACGATCACACAAAGTCAACAGGTCAGAGGTAATCAACAGCTTTGATCCCAACATTACCTATTTGCTGAGTCCCAGGTGAAGCAGGGCCTTTTAATTAACTATGCACCTGTGACTTATTATCAATTAGCTTACACGGTCAACAACGTCCCTGTCTACTTTTGCTTGGCTATATCGAAAGCTTTTTTGCTAAATGTCTAACTTAATGTGCAGCTTTTGAGAAGTAATGTGAAAGCACATATTCAACACAGATAAGCTAATTGTATGTATGAGACAAAGGCAAAGCATCCTTTACTTGCAACGCAGTTTAGCTTACACACAAATTGTATCAGAGAAAAAGTAAAACGAAATGAAAGCACAAGATTGTGGTATGAATAAACACTTGAGGAGACAAAAGAAGGCCTGAGTCTTAAGATAACAGGAAAAGCAAATTGATTGGCTAACAACACCAGCCAAGTTCAACGTGATCTTCACTCCCGTACATTATCTATGATGAAGGAGAGACAAAGATGACTCGCACGTGATTTTAATCCACAAACCAGTTTTGTTATTTCCATGTGGAGTTTGAATATTCCCCTTGTGTCTGTGTGGTATTGTTTTCTGTTTTCCTCCCACAGCCCAAGCACATGCAGGTTTGATTAAATAGGAGCGTGATAGCATTTGTCTTTTGCAATCTGTCCAATGTGCACCCTGCCTCTTTCCCAGTGCATGCTGGAATGGGCTCCAGCTTGTTGACCCTAATGGGACGAGAGTAATGAAAAAAGATGGGTGATCAGCAGCACTCTCTACTGGTCAACTCCACAAATATATACTGTGTATGAAGGCTCAGGATGATTTCAATGAAAGATGATATTGTATTTCCAAGCTTCAGTTCTACAGAATTGGGACCATTTCCCCCAAAAGTCCGGGCACAGTTATACCTATGTGTTACATTATACAGTGTCTGCAAAGGCAGGGTAGTTTGCTTAAGCAAACCACTGATTTGCTTATAACAGGTTGCACGTCGGCATGCTGTCTCTGTCTTTTATATTCATGTGTCTGTCTCTCTGTCAATTTCTTATTCTATCCATTTGCAAAAAGCGTAAAAATCACATAATGTTAACCTAAATGTTACTCGACAACATAAACAGCAGCAGCCTCACCGTCATCGTTACCATCACTCTCATCTATAAAACACACAAACGGAGATATTGTTTGTGCCATTAGGTTCCAGGAAAGAATGCATTTGCATGGCTATCAGTGTGTATAATCAGCTAGTGCCGTGCCTTTCGGCGACAGACCAATAGGTTAGGCAAAACAGAGCATCATTCAACCGTGTGTGTGAGGAGACAACACCACCACAGGTAACAAGAAAAACACGTCAGCATTATTTTCTACCTTTATGATTATATTTAGTGTGTGTAAAGTGTAAATGTAGTTAGCTTAGGACTATCATTCTTACTTTTTGACTCTTTTCCAACAGAGAATGTTTATGAGAGGGGTATTTCTAAATATTTTGCTTGGTCACCTCCTCAGAGGTAAGTAGCCACTTATGAATTTGACAGTTCATATCCAGTATATGACTGTGTAGCTGTCCACGTATACATTTAATTCAATTTGTTTTAACTTTATTTAAGCTGGTGCTGGCGCTACCTGTGTTCCTGTTCAGTGTCTGAGATGTAACGCCACAGGAGAATCTCAGGCAGGTAAGAAAAAGAACCGTAAACCTCTCACACTATTTATAAGCTACATTTGGAAATGTTATGAAGCAGCTAATGTAGCTGAACGTTTTCTGCCATTGAATAAGGAGAGGTGAAATGCATTGGAAAAATGTTGTTCATGCTATTCTTTCGCTATAGATCCTTGTCTACTCTGCTCAAACAATACAGAGTGCAGCGACGGTGAGTGCATCTTTCTTTTCATTTGTTTACGTGGAGATCAATCCTATGAATTTTACATGGCACATTAGGTATAGTAATTGGCAGTGGAATGGCGGTAGCACAACGAGGATATACGAACATGGAAAACAGGAGAATACATAATGTAATTGGAAAATAATGTAAATACTACATTTGATTGATCTCTAGTGTATGACTTAGGGGTTTTACTGTATAGAATAAGTTAAGTTAATAAGTTGTCAGAAAAACTTGTATGTTATTTTAAATCTTAAAATAACTGGGATGTGTCATGTGTGCTCTGTTGTAAACAAAATGCTTATTGTGACGATATTCATTTCCATGTTTACTCTTGTACCTACAGATATTCCACCAAACTACAAAAAAGGTAACCTGTAACAATATCCTCGTCTGTGGCAGCATACACATAAACACATAACGTGACAACTATATGCTTACCTAAAACTATCACTGTTGCTCCCCTCCGTATAAATGTTTTCCCTGCCCATCAGACTTTCAGGTTTCTGTCAACAGCACTGGATCCAATGTAAAAGAGGGTGATGACATCACTCTGACATGTCTCCATAACTTTCCCGATTTGAATCTGACTTTTGGGTGGAAGAGGGACGGGGAGGACATCCACAATGGCAAAAATAAAAGCAAGCTGCATCTCAAAAATGTGTTTGCACGTAAAAGAGGCCGGTACATCTGCTTTGTGAACAGCCTGTGTGGTTGTTACAAGTCTTCGCCACACAAGGTCACTGTAGAGGGTAAGTAGACATCCCACAGTCTAAGGTAGACATCTCCCTGCTTATTTCACACAGCTGCAGATTACATGTGCCTCTGTCATGTAGATTTGAATTCATTAACCAGGCTGAAAATAGTGCATTGTACAACTTTGAAATTGAAAATGAAAGAGCTGGAACATTTAATGAAGATATGAATAATAAAAATGCACAACTCAATGACCCTTGCTAGCATGCGTCTTAACTGTCTGTCCGTGTTTCTGCCTTTGTAAATGTGTTCATCCAGACCAAAGTGTGTTGCTCCTGATAATCTGCTGTGGTTCTGCTCTGGTGCTGGTCGTGATTATGGGGCTGGCTATGAAGTTCAAGCTGAAAAGAGACGGAGGTAAAGACATTAGTTCAGGTTGTTTGTGGTATTACACAATACATAGACAGAGAGCATTGTCTCGAATGCAAATCATGATTAAATATAGATATAGTGTAGGGCTTTGTTGCCCCATGGTGCACACATTGTACATTTCAAATACTTAATGTTTAAATCGTTCAACATTTTGGAAAATCCGCTTATTTGGCTTCTTTGCATAAGAAGATCGATAACACTCATATCTGTCTAAATATGTTTATCTTCTCATCGAACTCTTTACTAAAAAGCAAAAAGACATATTATCCTAGTCTTCAATATTTGCATCCTGCTAATGTTAGAATTACAGGTTTGACTTCTCTCTTTATGTACATCATAAAGTCTGACACCTCCCCTTACTGTCTCAGCTAAACACAGAGAGAGGAGGGAGCAGAAGGCGAAGGAGCAGAACAGCGCTCCAGCTACATTGACACCAAGAGAGTCCTAAAGAAGAACCACCTTTACCTTCAAAAATGATGAATAGTAATTCAGAATCAGAACCGTTTATTTCGCCAGAGTATGTTGGCACATACAAGGAAGGGGCGACTGTGGCTAAGTGGCTAGCAGGGCCGTCTTTCTATCAGAGAGTCGGCTGTTCAGTCCCCGGCTCCGGCTCTGCTAGTCGCATGTCGATGTGTCTTTGAGCAAGACACTTAACCCCAAAATTGCTCCCGTAGCTGTGCCTACGGTGTAGAAATGTGATAGACTCTGAATTGTAAGTCGCTTTGGATAAAACCGTCTGCTAAATGACTGTAATGTAATGTAATTTGACATGGTGGATAGTGCATAACATTAAACAATCAACATAGTGCAAAAAAGTGATATTGTTTCATAATTTTCTGTTGATGTATTTGATGTAGACATAAAACATCCTTGAGGAAGTGTGTGTGATAATTTGAGGTCACAGGTTTATGTGTTGAGCCGTTTCCAGCCCAGTGGATCCTTTGTTTGGCACAACATTTGACCAGAAAGCCTGTTCAGTTGAGGAAAAGAGTCAAGAAATGTTTTAATCCAGACACAGCACATGCGTGCACAAACTAATCCCCATGAATGCGCTACTCACAGGAACCAACACAAACAGACGACCCAAACGGAGCAGCTTTATAGCAGCTGGCATGTAACGGATATATGGGATGATAATGCTGTCTCCAAGAGAGGAGTGGATTTGGGATTTGAGAGTTGATTTATGAACACAGAAATAATAAATTCCCATGGTCCACCAACATGATATAATCCTTTGAAGTGTATGCATTGGACTCTACCCTCTGCTTTTCCCATGCTGCTCTGAGGGCCTTTGGTTTCTGTGTTAACAGCATGTTTTCCCTCAGCCATATGGCAAAATATCTGAACTTCTTTTCTCTTTTCCTCCTCGTGATATAATAATGTGTGAGTGTGTCAGGAAGGACTGTTTATTCAGTTTCCTCCTATAGCAGGTGGCTATGGGATAATCCAGGTAAAGCCACTGCAAAGTGGAGGTGGATGGATAGACAGAGGAAGAGGAAGGGGAGGGGGGATGGAGTGGCCTTTGCATGGATGACTAGGGCTAATTCTGGCCTCCTAATCCCAGTCCCGGCCACCCTCCCCCTCTCTCAGTGAGGAGCAATTGACGCCCAGGTAGACATTACTATCACATACACACATAGCACTTAACCCAGTCAAGTTTACAGAGTATAAAATAGGGAAAAGACAAAGGCTACTGGAACCTTTTCTGGATAGTTAACCTGCGTGACCTGGATCGCTGACACACCTGCGTTAGCTTCACTGGAGAATGTAGCGGCAGCCCTCCAGCCAAGCCACAGGAAACGTCACCATGGGAGAAGCTCAAAAGGTAAGTGACCTGATCTGGAGGAACAGGATTTATAACCCCAAATTCAGTATTTGTTTGACACTAGGAACTATTTACAGGCGTTCGTGGCTCCAAAAGTGCGTTAATATAACTATTTTACATGATTAGTAGCTGTTTCGATGCAGCTATTCTTTGTTGATTGGATTATCTAAATTGCTTGGCTTGTTATATGGCGCTGCTATGATGATCATACATCTAAATGGAATCTCTAATGCTCTTTGATGTACACTGAAACACACATACATCGTAGTATCTGTACCCCTGATCAAAATATTCAAAGTTTCAGCGTACGTCTCTTTTGTCAGTGACAGCCTGCGATTGCACAACCTTGCTTCAGACTAATCACATTAAATAGTGTACCATTGTACGAATGGAGCTCTAATCAACACCAGTGCTTTTCTAAGTGTAATTATTACAGACTGCAGGTGGGAGCTACAGAGTGGGAAGATATTGATGGATGGAGAATGGAGGGTGGGTGGGGCTAGAAGGCATACGTGTGGTTGTATGTAGTGCTGTATGTAAGAGGAGCATTGACCTCAAATCTGAAAGAGGTCAGCGGGATCAGTTTGCAGGTGTAAACCTGTAACCTCAGGATATCGTGTAGGATGTTTCAGAGTATTTTAAAAAACCTCTTGTCACATATATTATTCTGGTTTGCATGCTTTTGTATTCCAAACTTAAACAATATGATATTTAAACATCCAATGACACATGATACAAGTCGTCTTCTGTTGATGTTCTGCCCTTCCACACCTCCACCCTCCTCCCTTCACGCAGGGCTTACTCTCTGTCATTGAGAGACTGAAGGGATCCACAGAGCACGAGGTCAGGATAGTGCTGCTGGGGTTGGACAACGCCGGCAAGACCACCCTGCTGAAGAGCCTCGCCTCTGAGGATGTGAACACCATCACACCAACACAGGTGAGAGGAAGATATGTGATAAAACTCATGCACACACACGCACACACACATCATGACCTTAAGTTAAGTCACTTACTGTACAGCATAATAAATCAAGAAGCACCACTGACTGATACGCTTGCAGATGATGTTTTTGTGCCCTTCATTTTAATTAAATCATCTCACCATGAACAGCTGAGACACTTTTTAACATCATTACCTGATGCCCATCATTAAGTGTGTTTTAGATAAACAAGGTGCATCCACCAGAAACATAGCCTCAATGTTACCACTCTTTAAAGATCAATTAGTCTGCTCTCAGTGAATCCGGGTGCAAAAACAGTGATACGATGGCGGTCTTCTCTTTTATCAATGAAGCTTTTCAAAAGATATTTTTCGTATTTTCATGGCACTTTAACCCAGCATTATAAAAGTCAGGGGGATTGTATCTAATCTTGTGAGACCAGCTGGACCAGTGCATGCTGGCGCTCAAAGTAATGGGATTTAGTTGGCCTTTGGTTTTCTGACATGCTATGAAATGAGTGGTCTTACAGTACACACACTATTACCACCAACCAGTAAAGTCATGATTTCAGGATGTCCATCCTGTTAAATAGTTTGTTAATTAACCGTTCATCGGGAAATTACCTTCCTGATTTGCATCCTCTCAACAACTTTTCTTAGAGCATCCTGACATTATAGTGAGCTTTTCTTTTATCATCCTCTTGTGATGTGATTACCTCTAACATGATTATCTAATACCCTTGCATTACTCTGACAAGACATAGAGCAGATGTACTGCCAGGTCCCGGGCAAGTGTGACGGCTCATCACTCGGCAGCGAGGATGCTGCCCAGCATGACAAGTCACCACAAAGCTAAACCAGACCTGGCACATAAACACACACAAACACACACAAACACACACACACACACACACACACACACACACACACACACACACTGCACTTGATCCTTCCAGTCTTATCCTCAGATTTGCTCCTCAGCTAGCCCTCGGGATAAAGTTGTTATACAACCTCGCTGACTGAAACAGAGGAGCTGCGTTATGAAAAACAGCGCTGGATTAACACAGTGACTTCCTTATAAAAGCCTAGACCACATGATACGTAATGCTGAGTAACCAAACGGTGATTCATTTAATACACATGTGCTTTAGTACCCTGCCACTTGGTCAATTGCTTCATAACTATTTGCAAGACTTTCCAGGTGCTGCGTACTGGAATTGAGTTCAGTCAAAGGCAGTGGTGTGCAGTACAGTGACTCCAGCTTTGTGCTTCACTTCAGGGCTTCAACATAAAGAGTGTTGCCTCTCATGGCATGAAACTCAATGTTTGGGACATTGGAGGACAGAGGAAGATCAGGCCCTTCTGGAAAAAGTATCTGGAAAACACAGACCTGTTGGTGAGTGACTAAACTTGATTCAAATCAATTCCACGCTAGCAGATATTTACTTCTGTATTTAGATGCTCATTAGTGTTCACAAAGAGGTTGCTAGTCACCCTGAGGTCCACACAGCTCCTCACTGAAAATACACCACAAAAAGTATATGAAGCAATACAAATCCACGACATTAAAGTGTAACATGTATGCCCAAATTAAGCACTATAATTGTATCTTGATGGAAGGACTTGTTAGTAAAAACCCAATGTTGTAAAACTCCTTCAGGAGTTTGACATGTTGAGGCCAAAGAGAAAATCATCGATGCATTTTGCTGTGTTTAATTTTATTGTAACATACGTCTTCTTTCAGATTTATGTTATTGACAGTGCAGACAAGAAGCGGTTTGAGGAGACGGGACTGGTGAGCTTGATCTCATTTCTGTTTTCAACGTATACATTTTGACATGAACCCCAGCAAAACTACCGAAAGCTGATTACATTGACATATATGAAAATAATTGTTTTGTTTTTAAAAACAAGTCAATTCCATGTGTTTGTGTGTGTGCAGGAGCTGTCCGAGCTGATTGAAGAGGAGAATCTAAAAGGTGTACCAGTGCTTGTCTTTGCCAATAAGCAGGATCTGGCCACAGCGTCACCGGCCAGTGAGATCGCTGAGGGACTCAACCTGCACACGTACCGGGACCGTGAGTGGCAGATTCAGGCCTGCTCAGCTGTGTCTGGGGAGGGAGTTCAGGTCAGACCTAGTCCCAGCCTTGATTCATTGATGTCTCCTTTCCATATAAACGTGGTCTGAGCTGCTTTAATGGACTTTATTTCTTTCAACAACCTCTTTTGGCCTGCCTAATTTCATGGTGGATTTTCTATCTTCAAACTTCTTTTTATTTCTCCGACAGGATGGCATGAACTGGATTTGCAACAACATTGTGAATAGGAAGAAGTGAACCGGCATCTGACCAGAGAGTCAAACAGAGAACCAGCATCACATAAGGGATGAGAGAAAATATGTCAATTAATTTATTATCGACACACCTCAACTATGACAGATCCTGCTCCCCTCACAGATTTGAATCATAATTTTGTTTTTACAATTTGTGTCATTTTTATCGGCACTTATCAATCAAAATGAATGTTTTTGTCCCCTTATCCTGAGGATCCTTGTCTGGTGAATCCGTGTGCTTTCTTAAACACAAAGAACACCAAGTGTGTAGCCATGTAGAACTGTTGGGGTTTGTCAGCTACATAGAAACCAGTTCAGTGCGAGTGTAAAGTGTGTGTTTTGAGATTTTTGACAATAAAACAATTAGTCATTTCTGCTATTTTGCTTTCTTGTTTTCGAATCTTATGTTGCCATCGGTAATCACATTTTGCATGAATACATCACAAATTGTCAAGTTTTCTTAAAATGTCGACAGGAAACATGTGAATTTGACTGTAAATGTCGACTCTTCCAGGAGTGACAGGAGAACAATTACACGCTGATCCACTCCTGCTCAGCTGTCAACGTGCTTTATTTTCACACCACGATGACAAGCACTTACATTGTGCAGAGAGAGAGAGAGAGGAGGGTTCCCAACCATACACTCGCATGGCACAACAAGATATCAAATCGTCAAGGCACAGCAGAGCAAACAGTGCAAGAAATTACACGCAGAGAGGCTGACTAATTTACTTCAGAGAGACTTTCTCAAAATGTTTGTTTTATATGTTAATTCTGGGATGATTATGTAGCATGCAGTCTCTCTGGCAGCAATGTTAGAGCTTTATGGATCCCTTTTGACAGAGGTAGTCGACGATTCGACACATCTAATGTCCAGCTGTGAGCGCTGTTGTTCTCCCAGCAGAAAAACAAATGGTCCTCTTTTTGTGAGCAACTTTCAAGTGAAAACCTTCTTCACCTTCTGTTCTGGGATCTGCAATGAAGATCATTGATGAGACTCGCCTCAGTCTTTACCCACACACGGGTCATCTCTACTGGGACGACAGCGGTCAAAACCCCTCCAGACTTGAAGGCCTGCACAGCCCTGTGGTCTGTCTCCACATATGTGTCCTTTGGAGTGACCTTGGTGTATCTATTCAGCCATTTTGGCTCTACTCAGCCGCAGTTGTGTTAAATGGATCTTTTTGTTTCTATTATCTGGAGCTGTAATTAACCATCTGAAAGCACTCTACGATCACATCAGCTGGCGGGCTTTGTTCTGTGTTCTCCTCTACATGAAATTACGCTAATTAATACTTTTTCTGTTGTTTTTTGGTCTGGTATTTATGATTAAAAAACCATAAACAGCTTCGCTGGTTTACTGGCTAAAATGAATGGATATTGAGTTATCTCCATGGCAACTAAAATTTGGTGCAAGTCCCAAAACATTTTTTTAGGCATCAACTTCTGTTTAGCGAGCACAGCGGGGGACGTCAGACCAATTACAACGTGTACTAAAGAATCATTATGGCTGTGTGAAAGAGACCAGACGGCACAGGAGCGGGGCCGGTGGGGAGCGGGGCCGGTGGGGAGCCTGCCGTGTGTTGTTCAGTGCTGCTTCTTACCAACAGGTGGCAGTATTAGAGAGCCTGACTCATCTCAGATCTGCTCTTTACAAATAACTACTTTGACCCAATCTAATTTCACTCATTTTGTTCCAACGCTCATCTGTCATCAAGCAGATGCTGTTATTGCACCGCTTCAGAAGAATATCACTACAGATGTTTTTCTTTATAAACTACAGGAGATTGTGATTTTGTACACGTTTCAAACTAATTTCACCGTAATCTGTTAACACCTATACTAATATCTCCATTTGTATACTTTAAGACACGTTCTTAATCCTAAAGTGATGTGATGTCACTTCCATGCAAGTGGCCCCACCAGCCGGTGTTGCCGTGGCAACCCTCCGTGTTTTCCTGGTCCAGCAGCCACCTCTCTTCTTCAGTCCAGTGCTCCCTCTCTTGTCCTCCATTTCTTTTCATTTTCCCAAGCTCTGCTCATCAAAAGAAAGCCTGCTCAGAGAGACCGGACAACAACACAATCCAGGTACGAACAAAAGACACAGTCTGTGTTTGGATGTCAGTGAAAAAGATAATTAACCTGCTTAGAAGCAGCTGGTTAATTCTAAATATTTATGTTGCTAAAATTGTGAAAATCATACAAAGTCATTATTTCTTATGCTATTGTTTGTGTATGTTGCTTATGGCAGGTTGATTTATCATACATAATACATGATTAACTCCACTTGAACTAAAATTGCTACTGTATCATATTGATGTAAATGTTAATCTGTGCATGTGGTACACTAAACTAGAATACTTTTTTCCCTTAAAGCTTCAACAAAGTGTATCCTAGCCACTGAGGCCTCCCATCATGCCGGAAGTCGACCACATGCCCTCGGTGAAGCCTCCTCCACCCAGTTTCAATGCTACCCTGACCACCTTGGCCCCCCTGATCACCACCACACTGCTCCCATGGGAGGAGGTGCACATGCAGGTGCACACCATCCTGATTGTCGTCATTTTTTGTGTCGCCTGCTTCCTGCTCCTGCTCGCCTTCTTCTACGCCTTCTGCTTTCATTGCTCCATCGGTTCATTGCCTAAAGACTCACACTCAGCCAACGGAGGCAGCGTAGACCGCGAGGACACCACCTATAGGCGCAGTTCTTCTGATAACCAGCCAGCGGGGAACATTGTCTGACTGGGACACTGGACCAGGATAGCTGATGTTTGACTGTCTATCTGTGATAGGATTACACTCTTCTTGCTCTGGTGGTATGTAAGGATGTGTCGCAGCACCATCGGGCAGAAAGTAATTTATCTTACTTAAAACAAAGCATGAAATCTGAGATGATGATTTGTTCCTGTATTTGATCGATGATTGAACAGCAGCAGGGTTTTAACACAAGATAATTACAAAAAATACAGTTGTGGTGCATTTTGAAGCTAAAATACAAGGGCAGGTACACAACCATGCATTTCACGTGACAACACATAGACACAATAATAACATATCCATGGAGAAATGTGTTCAATAAATGCAACCGTTAATGTGAGTCTGACTGCCAGTGCCTTTGAGTGACAAGACAAACAAAAACAAACGGATCCACGCACGGCTCAGCAGTCTGCCGGCTTTATTTTCACTGAGCTGACAAGCGTTTACACTGTGCCGTGGCTGTGTATTTGACGAGACTGATATAGAACAATGAATCCAGACGTGCCGGATGAAGGAGAGGGACGGAGGAGGGATTCAGAGGGATTTCTTCCGAGGATGAAGTTAGATGTCAAATCTACAAGATGCAGCAGAACCAACAGGAAATTACAGAGCTTGTGACCACTTCTTGGTAATAAAACATGTTGTGTATAAGTGTGAAGTTAATGATGATAGCTATGATTTATTTCTGCAGAGTCAGAGCAAAATAAGCACTGATGAACACCATGCAAGGCCATTAGAAAATTTCAAGCATTACAGACTAGGCCATGTACAAACAATACGTCATTAGATATTGTCATGGCATCCCCACAAGGATGCCAAAATATCAGCAAAAATGGCATTCCTAACTAGCATTTAAGTGTTATGTTCAAAAAGCTTTTTAGAAGCAGTATTACAAATGAATTACTGGCTCCAGCATCAGCTAGCATCTCTTCGGCTCATGACACAGAGCACGTGGCACTCTTGCTGGGGGAGTCACAGGAGCCGTCGGAGGAGTCCATGTTGGAGTGTCTGCCGTCAGACTCGGGGGAGTCCAGTTCCAGGTGAGCGTCCTGGAGGTCGTCCTGCAAGGCATCCTTATAGTGGGACTGGGGAAGGAGCCGTTCATTTAGTTACAAATTACAATAGAACAGGGGAAGAATCGTAGTGATGGGTATGGATGGAAAAAATAATTAGAAGTTGAAGTTAAATCAGAGTCATTCAAAGTCTTGGCACCAATAATTCCCATTCACCTTCTGAACAGACGTCTCCTTCAGAGAATGGCCTGAAATCTCCATCTTGATACGATGAGAGCGAATAGACTTCACATCATCCTCGTCTCGCCCTGCCACCAGCGGGGGACCCTGGGGGCAAAAACTCAGGGAATCAGAGATGATGGCGATGATGATGGTGGTGGTGGCAATGAAGCACATGAGAGTGTAAACCATTCAAGGGTGTCTTTGCTGAATTCTTAGACAATTCTTACCACTCCCTCCTTCTCTCCTGTGGCCTCGGGGCTTGATAGGTTCACCTTACTGATGGTCTGGGTCTCAAACTGAGGACACGCAGCCTGAGCGTTCCCGTCTTTGTCCCTCTTTCCCTTCAGCCAGTAGGTCTCAATTTCAACATTCCCCTAAAAATGGACAAAGAGAAAAATAAAAGTGAGAATAAGGTTCGGAACATATATCCACAAATATTTAAAGGCATGTGCTCAAAGGCACAGTTACTGAGTGGAGTACAATGGCAGGTTCCAATATTCAGAATACCCTGATGAAAAATGAGTTGCTCTTGCTTTTCTGAGATTGGCGCCTGTAATCGGCTGCCTTAGAAACCTCTGGGAGTTTTGGGCATTGTCACTGAATGTACAGCCTCAAAGTCAGACCCAGTGATAAAACAGACTGGTTATTCAACAAGCAAGCTGCAACTACCAGCTCTAAACATTACGTACTGACTCCAGAGTCAAAACATTGTGAGTTATTATCATTTCATATAGTTCAAAGATTCAGAAATGTTTATTATGTCTAATTGCTGATACACAAAATACTCGCAAATTACAGTCTCAAAGTTTAGTTTCAAATTTGTGTATAATAATGTGCAGATATCATGTATTTACTTTTAATTGGAGGCATTCAGACCTCATTCAGACACATCATCACTGTGTGTTGCTCACATGTTCAACACCAAATCATATTAATTATATGTTGCCATAGTGGCTGAGTGAAGGTAATTAATGTGTTGAGCGTAGTTGTGTTGGCAACCGTTTGGACCCCTAACCTTGATGGTGATGGTGCCCCTCCTTTCAAAAATAAAGTGACTTCCTTTCAGGTGCTCGTAGGTGGCGCTGGTGAGCTGAATCTGCATCTCCTAAATGAAATAAAGGAAGACCAGGCAGTTACAACAAAAGCACAGAGAGCTCTTACTTAAGTCGTCATATATACAGACTTAGCTTCCCCACCTTTCCATTGCACTCCATGGCTGACGCAGTGTGGACTGTGTCACCGTGCAGACCGTAACGTGGCATCTTATGTCCCACCACACCTGCCACAACCATCCCAGAGTGGATCCCTGCAACCACAACAACACGTTACTTCACTCAGTCAAACACCGCCGTAGCCACACAAATGTGTCCTCACGCGTTCTACCCACCGACACGAATCTGTATGTGGTTGCCATTAGAGGGGTCTTTCAGGTGATCTATGGAGCGCACCATGTCCAGGGCCATGTCACAAATGTTGTGAGCGTGAAACGTTGTCTTCTCCGGCGTCCCGGCCACCACCATGTAGGCATCTCCAATGGTCTCGACCTGGAAACGAGAGGAACAGCAGCTCTCATGCAGCAGCACTTTGTAGATAAAGTAGGCCCATATCAGACTACGGGAGATTCACACACAAACCTTGAAGACGCGGTGCTTCTCGCTGAGCGTGTCAAACAGCGTGTACATGGTGTTTAGCATGGAGACCACCTGCATCGGAGTGATGTGGCTGCAAATGCGCGTAAATCCCACGACATCGCTGAAAAGAATGGTCACATCTGGGAACACCTGGGAGAAAAGAGATAAGGGTGTTGATGAGTATGCATGTTGATATACTGCACACACACGCACACACCCTCATAGGCCATATTTTGTGACCACACTGTTATTCCATCAGGAAGTCACTCTCAACTTACCTGAATTTTACTCCAGCAGAGACTCTCAAATAGAAACATTTGTATGAATGTGTGTGTTTGTGTGTGTGTGTCTAGGTATCTGTCACTATCTACATTGAGCAAAGAAAAAACTTATATAACTAGCAGATGATTGATAGATGTGTTTCAGTGCACATTCATGATTTACTTGAGAAGACTGATATGTCTGTATTTGTCTCTTGTATGATGAATATGAAGCTATACAGCTTCAGCTTAGTTTCGCTTCTGTTGTTTTTTGGTGCTTTAGGTGTTAAACTATAGTGGCATATATATATATATATATATATATATATATACAGTATGATACAATCCTGACCTCGCAAGTGTTCACAGCCGGCTCTCCTTTGCGCAGCCTCTTGGCCACTGGCTTAGGAATCATCCTGTACAGGAGGTCATCCGTCTTCTTCATCTCATAGTCCAACATCTTCATGCTCTCCTCCAGCTTACTGGACTTCTTTTGCTCCTGCGCTCACAATGGGAAATAAAACAGAATAACACCGTAAGTTTGTGTCTGTTTCTTTCATCTCATGTCCGTGGGCGGTGGGTGAGCTGGGGCTGCCAGACTGAAAGAAGGGCTTCAGAGCAACTTTGCAAAGTGACAAGTGAGCTGATCACACATGTAAAATGCAGCTGCATGTTGGCAGAGTGTACCTGTACGAGAGCTCTCTTCAGCTCCTCGGACTGCTGCGTGCCTGCCAGCACCAGGTCTCTGCTGGAGTCGTGCATGCTCAGGTCATTGATGTACAGGCCGGTCTTGAACATAGCACTCAGACTCTCCATTCTAGACACACACACACACACACACACACACACACACACACACAGCACGCGATGTGGCATTTAACATTTGAGTAGTTTTGTCAATACAGGCATGAGGAGATTTACTTGCAAAACAAAATGTTTGAGAAGAGGCGGGGGATGTTTTGGTAATGTACTCTGAGGAAAACACTCTCAATTGCAAATGTGTTTCCATTAGGCTCACAAGAGCTGCACTGTCTGATTACAAGCTAATTAGCAGCTCATTTCATGCATGGTAAGTGCTGTTAGAATGGGCCCCTGATTCACTGCCCAGGCTTTCATTTCCAGCCTCCTAATTCAGTTTAGCTCTTGCAGCTTTTTAGAATGTTTTACTTTTCAACGGTAGCGTTTTATTAAATATCAGTGTCTATGATGTGTGTGTGTGTGTGTGTGTGTGTGTGTGTGTGTGCGTGTGCGTGTGTGTGTGCGTATGTGTGTGCATGTGTGTGTTTGTGGGCCTTACACAGGGGTTCCCAGGAAGATGATGGACTCCCACTCTGGCATGTATCTCATTTGTCCTTTTAGTTTAAGGCAGCGGCTCCCATCGCCCAAGTTCTCCAACGCATTAGCGCTGTTACCGTCTAAAAGAGGAGCACGATGAAAAGCCAACAAGACAAACGTTTAGAGAGGTGTTCAGGTTACATTTCAGCTGTAGATAATGACTGCACTGTGTTAACAATGTCATCCTAATGGATTTGGCAGTTTATTATCGTTCAACTATTTGGGAAATACGCTTGTTTGCTTTTTTGCTTACAATGATGAGAAGATTAGTAACACTCTCATATCTCTATGTTCAGTATGAAGCTGAAGCCAGCAGCCGTTTAGCGTAAGCTTAGCATTGAGACTGGAAACAGGGGAAACAGGGGAAACAGCAAACCTGACTCTGTCTTAAGGTAACGACACTGAATGGCTTTCACTGGGTTCTGTGCTGGACTACTTCTTGGGGGGGGAAGTGACTTCCTGGTGTGTCCGCTGGTTGCCTGGCAGCCACACAGTGAACACAAGACTTTAGAAGGTAATTGGTCCCAGCCTAGAGGGAGCCCCTCCCCCATGCCCCCCC
>NW_022280049.1:700122-710901 GCF_004355925.1 Anarrhichthys ocellatus | reverse complement strand
CGCACACACACAAAAAAAAAAAAAATTTAGAAAACTGCAATGTGAAGCTGTAGGCAGCAGCAGGCCCGCCAACCCCCCCCCCCCCCCCCCCCCGGTACAATCATAAATTCTCTCTTTTTCACTTTTGCTTTTCTAAAAAACAACAACAAGGTATAAAATGTTTTTGTTTTTTTTAAATGCAGCTTTGTTGCCTTTGAACAGAGCCATGCTAGCTGTTTCCCAACGTAATGCTAAGCTTAGCTAACCTGCTGCTGGCTACAGCTTCACATTGCAGTGGTATCAAACTTCCCATCAACTCCCAAACTCCCAACAAGAATTATTTTGTATTCCAAATGTGTCTGTGTCTTTAATAGGTTTTATTTTGTCATTATCAGCAAGAATGCTGCAGGTCTTGTCTTTTTAGAGAACAGAAAAGTCACGACCTTTGTAGTCACTTTCAATGATGGACTGGAAAGCCATGAGCTCCACATCTACGTCAGCCGTGCGATTGGCATTCTCATAGTCAGAATCTGTGGAAACAAACAGGCTGAACTGTCGGAGCCATAAACATTCATATTCACACCCCCCAACCATGACATCCAGGGCTGGGATCAGATCCCCTAAATTCAATCAATTTAAGTTGAATCAAGACATCAAACAATTCCATTTCTGCAACTGCAAGACCTTCTAAACTCTCAACTTCCATTCCGCAGTGTTTTACTGCACACCTGCTCTTTTTTATTTTATTCAATGAAACTGAAATTAAGCGTGTCTTTCGCAACTAAAGGCATGGAAATTGATCTGTCCACAAGCCAGCTAGTTCTGGCCCATCAGACACACACCCCTGCAGGTGTTTGCTTACTTTGGACTCGGTTGTGAAGGTTCCTCTCTCTTTTCACAGGCTCCTTGGACATGATCTCAAACAGGTTGTTGGGGTGGGAGATGATCTGTGTATAGATTTCCAATATTATCAGCGCTCATCAGTGTGCTGTTCAAAACGGATGCATTGTGACTTATATGTGGAATGCTGTCATTAAACGTGGACATGTGAAGTGATGGCTGACATTGTTCCAGATGAACTCCACTAGGGGGCGAGCCAGCAAGAAGGCATCAGTGATCTTCTTCCCGTCCAGATCAGGGAAGACAGTGGACAAGCCCGAGCCAACGTTATGCACCACCATGTCCTCAAGAGTCAAACAATTGCAGTGATTTTATTTATTTTACGCTTCATTTCATTCATTAGGTGAGGTTAGGGATGTAACTCAAAAGGCTTACCTGTCTGAAGACAATGTTAAAGGGGAAGACCTCAAAGAAGAAGTCTGAAGTCATGGGCAGAATTTCTTGCTCCTCCTCATCCTCCTTCATGATGTAGCGATAGGCTGAGTTGTCAAAGTTCAGCCTACACAAACACACACAGATCAATATGTTTAGTGAAGTATAAACTGTGGTGGAAGAAGTATTCTGTTCTTTTACTTCAGTTAAAGTTCCAACACAACACGGTAAGAAATACTCTGCTGCAAGTAAACTTGCATTAAAAGTACACAAGCATTATCAGGAAATTGTGTATTCATTCTTCAGTGACTGATATTATCTCTCATAATGTGTGTGTGTGTGTGTGTGTGTGTGTGTGTGTGTGTGTGTGTGTGTACCTCATTGTGACGTGGGAGTAGTCTCCGACCAACTGCTCAGACAGCACCTCCACATGGATGTCGGTGTCGTAGAACTGTTTCCCCATCTGCCTCAGCTGACCCATGGCGTAGTGCAGATAGCCTTTGCGCTTACTCCTGCCGGTCACAGAGAGAGACAATTGAATTCAATATCAGTCTGAAAGAAATGAATCACACAGCCTTCTCTCTCTGTTTGCCCTGTTCTTTGTGTCTGATGTCTGATAGTCTATCAATCTCCCTCCTCCTCCTGGTCTCAGACCTGTAGTGGAGGGTGACTCCAGTGGCGGACTCCTCCTGGCAGAAGAAGGTTGGAGGCTGCACTTTGGGGTAGCTGAAGCGCAGGTACTCGTGGAGATTATCAAGGCCATTGACAAAGTCACGAACATGACGGCCCAGCACCTGAAGGCAGAGACAGAGAGTGACAGCCGGGTCATATCTTAGAAAGTTACTCTGTATACATTTATATTACACTACTTTTAAGGAGACGCTCCACTAATTTAATACCATCAGGGTTATTTTGGCTTGCGCTTGAGGACAAAAAAGCTATGAAGGAGGAGCATTTTCGAAGCTTGAGCCATGCAATTGAAGGCAGATCAGGATATCTTGCCCTTTGCTGCTGCCATTGTGACCACTCTTGACTGATTTCTACATGAGTTATATATTCCTTCACACAATACGATATATGAGACACTAAAAAAAAGAATTTCACCGGCACAATAGCAGTTTTAAGGATACATAGCTCACTGGGTAGTTAATAATATTCTCACACATCGACCAAAAGACGACACAGCTCTGACAGTTTTGAGTCTGAGATCTCTTTTTTTCACCTTGAGGATCCTGTCATAGCCGTACTTCCCAACAAAGCCCAGGAAGTAGACACCCCAGGAGTTCATCAGCTCGTTGTAGGGCGTGCCTGTCACTCCACTGGCAGCCTTTGCAATACGGGGAATCACACTCTCACTATACACCTGCAGACACACACACACACACACACACATATATATAGACCTTAAATATAAAAGTATTTCTCTTGACATCAGGACTACGAAGCTCAGACAGAGTGACAAAAACTGCAGGCAGATTGACTTGGATTCACACAGACAGCGCGGCCTTCACACATATATTACCATTCAGTGCACACACGCAGGATGATATTATTCATCTCAGAAACCATACCTGGTGGGTGACAAAAGAGTGTAACCTGACATCTGCTCTCTCTCTGACCAGCTTCCACACATCATCTCCGTATGACTCTTTGATGAAGTCGTGAAGACTCTCACACAGCAGCCCGTACATTCTGTCTCTCTGGATTGGAGCTCAAACCGAGCAAGACGGTTCCCCAACTGATTGACTTCCAACAGCCCTCCCAAAGGCCCCTGCAAGCGAGTAAGAGAAGTTCAGAACGATGACTCTGTCAGTGCTGCAAGCTGAATTTCAATGCATTTAGCTTTCAGCGTGAAGCTATAAAAGCCATAAACTGACTATTCTTGCCTATCAACACTATCTGTGGAGTTTTGAACTCCCTCAGACAAGCTAGCCAGTTAAGGTTTCATCTGAAGGCCAACAGGGCAAACGGTTTTGAAGGTGCCATAGTCACACAAGCCCTTGAGTCTGAATGGGCCTCTTTTGTTCTTGTGTCAGCTTGTCAGCGCCTGGTGGCTGTGCACCACTCTCTATGTGACATGAACACACTGCACCTCTCAAACACAGATGACACCAGTCCCAAGAACTTGTCCCGTTTTCATAATCTTGTTACTGTCCTTTTCAAGAAAAATCACTGAATTATCAATACACCGCTGTCATAACACCCCTTATTTGTAAAGGATTGCAATAAGAAATAGGTTGGAATAAAATGGAAGTGACAGATTGATTCGAAACACTAAGGCTCAGTGTGCTACATTGCCACACAAAAGCTTTTTACATGTTTAAAGGAGGCTGCTATCCTCCTGTGGTTTCTTTTTATAAAGCAAATTTTACTTAACCAACACTCTTCAATAAACCTTTAATGGCCAGCAACTATTCAACTTCTATTGTGTGTCTGAAGATTTATTTCTGGGACTCAGGATGACTCCACATTTTCTTTCAGATGCCGGGAGGCTTCCCACTGGGGGGGATAGTGGTGGTGCTGTGGAGCAGTGCAGGTGCAAAATCAATATCCAATCTCAACAGGGATAAGGAAAATGTTTTTTTTTTCCTTCCAGGCTTCTGCTGAGCTCAATGAATCAATTTGTGGGGGGGGAAGCTGCTCGATAAAGACTAACCTGACTTCAAAAAGGCCAACTAAATAGAAAGTTAAAGGGCATTTTTCTAGTGTCATGCAAAATGTGAGTTCATGCAGAATTCATAACTCTTAGCAGTTGGTAACCCAAGGAACATACGATAAGAAAATAGCAAACACACTGAGTTATTTATTGCCATATTTTACACTGCGGAATAACTGAGGTATGTAGACCAAAAACTCTCACCAGTGTGAAGGAAAAGGGAGTCGAAGGTTTAACCTTTGACCCTAAACTTCTAAACCGAATCACATCGTCTGATCGCAGTGACCTCATCAATTTCACAGCAGCGCTTGTAAAACTGTGTGGAAAACACATGGCGGGTGTGTTTGAAAGCAACTAAGCATATATGTGGCAGGGTAGTTACAAAGTGCTTCACAGAAGGGGGGAATAGACATTGTGTTTGTGTGTGTCTATGTTTACACTTGAGAGCTTGGCCTCTTGGCCTCTCTGAGAGCTCAGTGTCCCTGTCTGGACAGCAGCTGTTATCACACACACACACACACACACAGAGGGGATCAGATTTTTATTATTAAAGTGGCGCGAGGTCAGGATGTAAATCTTTATACTTGCCTCTTCCCCGTTAATCGCCCTTTATGGCCCCCCCTAAAAACAACTCCCTCCATCCATCCTCACTTTCACATCCCTCTGCTAAAATAACCCATGAGGTAAGCACCCGAGGCATCCCGAGGTGGGTTTCATACCGGCTGCTCCTCCTCTGAAGAGTCCTAGTGGAGTGTGGAGGCATCCCAGCTCCAGTACGGGATAAACCACACGACCATCCAGACCAGCTCCAACACTCGGCATACAGGCCGGCCGGAGACACAGGTAAGGGCCGAGGAGACGGGAGTGCACGCTTTTAAAAATAGTCAAAATAAGCAGTGACAGAAGGCGCTGCTTCCAATCTGACTGAAAAGAGTATAAAGTGTGGAAGCTTCCAGGTCCTTAAATGAAATGTATATACATTTATATGATGCTGGAGAGACAACTGAGACAGTTTTCATATTTAAACATGCACTTGGGTTTTACTGCAATGTGACACATGTTTCTAGTTAATCATGAACCTAATGGGAAAAAAGACAATTCACATAAGTAGCAAATATGAATTTTAACTTTAGAAACTTAATCAAGATAACAGCTAAGGAGTTTTCTGGACCCTTGAAGTCGAAGCACATGACCGGAGTAATTTAGTCATGCCCTAAATATAACTTATAATTTAGGACTTGTATTTTTAGTCCTAAAAGAGATTTGCAGTGGTAAATGATATATTAATTAAAGGTGGTATATTAAACTAGGAGAATAAAAACAAACAAAAATCCTGAACAATAATTATTCACATGTCCATTAGAGGAAGATGATGATGATGATGATGCAGTCAGGCCTGGATGACGTGACTAAGCAGAGGATGTTGCAGGCTCAGGCTCTGTGTAAGGAGGCCAGGGGAGGTAAGTGCTGATGGGTTGAGATGCATTGATTTGATATCAGATTCCAGTCTGTGTCAGTACCGAACTCACATACACATAATATTTAGAACTAAACAAACGAACGTGGTAGTTTACATACTGGTTAACATATCTTTAACAGATCGGTATGCTCCCGTGTGTATACGTTCAAACTGCCATAGTGTGTGATCGCAAGCCGAGGCTGTCAGATGAGCCAAACATCAAATGTCTGGGCACACATACGATGCTGTACTGTACATGCAAACCCCAGGAGTGCCAGTGTGCTGTTGAAATTCTCCAAACATTTGTGCAGGGACCATCCCAGTTTGTTTTCTAACGCTGTCCTCCAGCTAGGCTTTGAAAACCAAGTCCCCTAAACTCAGCAGAATGTGACTCCCACCGCTGAATTTTTTACGCAGGCCGATCAAAGGCAGCTCCTCAAGGGTGGCACATGCTCAGGCTTTCCCTTACACTTTTTATGTGTGAAAAAGAGTGCCATCCGCTCTTCCATGAGTCTTTCATCCAAAGATTTTATTTTTATGCCATGTTACCCATGCAACCCTGGTCCACAACAAACATTACACACCCCTTGACATCCTCTCGAGGCTATTTCAGGCACTCCGCCGCGCCATGATACAACACGAGAAGAGACCCTGAGCTGTGTGGATACCAACTTAGTGATGCTGTACACGTTTTTTGTTTTTTTTAATCAGTGCCCCTCAGCTGTTTAAAGTCGACAGAAACAGGAAGATCAGAGACATTAGGATTTGCCAAGGGTCCTTATTAGTCTGTGTTTTTCCTTCTCTTTCCAAATGTCTGGAAGTTGCTGTTATCATAGATATTGCCTTTGCACTAACAACTAAATGTCATGATGTATTTATGCAGGGCTGGAACCACCTAACCTGATGCCATGCCACACAGCTTAAGAACCTGCGGCAAACAGATTTCTGTACTCTGATCCTGCCATTTTGAAAATGCATAAGGATGTTCAATTTAATGACTTATTAAAGCACCTCCATTTGTCTGTGGTGTTGTGCCAGAGGGTCTGAACCTCGGGAAGAAGATCAGCATCCCAAAGGACGTGATGATGGAGGAGCTCAACCTGCCATCTAATCGAGGCTCTCGCATGTTTCAGGAGAGACAGAAGAGGGTGGAGAGGTTCACACTGGAGAACATCGCTAACGACGCCTACAACACCAACACTGTAAGGAACTGAGAGAAGGCACACATAGCACACAATGACTCCTATCCACTGACCTTACTGTAACCTACACCCCCACAGTAACGTACCTGTGTTTCTGACCTCACAATTTATTTTAGCAACTGAAAATCGGCCCTCTTTGTCGAAATTCTACACGCAAAAACATAAACACACAATGCAAATTATCTTATATCTCTTGCAAAAGCTAACACGTCAAGTCAAAACTATATGAACTCTTCTTAAAATGGAATGTTTGCTTTAGCTATTTCCACATGAAAACACTCATGTTTAGTATAACTCACTATTTTCTGGAGTTTTTTTTGAATTTTCATTTGTAGCATGCTGTAAATATAGATAATGAACACATGTAATTTGTTCATTCTCATTACTCATATATTCACAACAGTATCAGTCATAATTATACTTTTAATGAAGATGACATAAACATAGTTATCGTATTGTAAATTGCCATCCCTTGTTGAGCAGACCACAGAGCACACCTGAATCCTATTTATAGTGTTCAAGCGCTGATTGCTAAGTGATCTAATAAGTTACAGGTGTTTTCACCGGAGCATCCTAGGTGCAGCTGATCGATAATTGAGTGTGGCATTTCACTGGCAAAACAACACACACATACCTTTAATTTTGAAATGATGTGAGTAATGTAGATAACCATATACCTGGTCAATAGACACCAGCAAATCAGACAGGATGTTAATCAGACAGGAAAAGAAAGAATCCAGAGTGTCGCTCTCTGAGCACAAATATAAATTGCACAAATGTGAAATTATTCATTTTACATTTCTCCTATACCCAACATATGCACTTTAACATTTTCATACTTATATTACATGTATTCATTTATTTTCATCATACAAATTGTATCCTTTATGTTTTATGTTTTGAGTATGTGACAAATAAATTGTTCAATCTATACATCTAGTTGTATCTGTTTCCCAGGTCCATCCAGAGGCCTTTCTTCCCCCACACATCTTCGCTCAGCCACAGGGAGAAAAAGAGAACCAGGCTTTCTCCATCCCTGGTAAGCATAGCCTGGTCATGAACCTCCAGAAGACTGTAGCAAAGAAGGGCAGTCCAGATGTGCTCGCTCCAGGTAAATCTTAAGAGATGGTGGCGGGAAGCCACAGACTGCCACAATGCATGGACACTGTGTCTCACTTTCATCCGATAGTGTTTACGTTTCATGAGAAAGCTGTATTGAGCAAATAAATTAGTTTTCTTACCGTCAGTGCCAGGAGAGTTGGCAGCTTGCAGAAAGTGGTTATGTGATCATCTTTTGTAAGTGCTGTTGTGTATTGGTCCTGACAGAAGGCACTGCTTATACAATCTGACTGACAGTGAGCTAAGCTCTGTTTATTATCGGGGATTCACACCGAGATCTAATTACTGTAGGTTCTGTTGTTGACAGGAGTGACATCAAAGAGATTTTGCTAAATATTAGATCTGTTTGTTCTCTGCTTGGGCTTGCTTTTTTTGTATTATTTAATGGGTTTAGTCATTAATTTCCAGGAATAAAAGACTATCCATTTTTCTGAACAAAGGGGGGTCTTTTAAGCTTACACTGAATTTAAAAGAAACCTCAAAATGTAACAAAGCTTTCACTTTACCCATAGCTGTATGTCACTATTAATTAATGACATTCGACTTGATTCTGTCAGGATATTCTGGCCCCCTGAAGGATATTCCTCATGAGAAATTCAACACAACAGTCATCCCCAAATCCTACAGCTCCCCATGGAGCCAATCCTTGGGAGACAACATAGAGCTCCTGGAAGCCCTCCGCACCCAGCTGCCCCAGCTCCCACAAAGACAACAGCCTTCCAACTACAGGAGCTTCAACAGGTACATCTGCCTGTCCACATCTGCTGCTGCTGCAAACTTCACTCACATAAATCCTGATTTGTTAAACCCTGGTCAGCTGGAAGCACAGGTGACCCATCTTCAAATAGACCCAGAAATGACCTCACCACGTAATCCATCACAATCAGCACTTCCCTCGGCTGCACTCCATGTTTCCAGTTTGAAAATGAATATCTGGCTTGCACCTCCTTGCAGTGTGGCTGTGTGATGGCTATTTTGAACACCGGCTCTTGAAAGATGATCCACTTGGGGGATGCTAGCTTTTAATACCACCCCACAAGACATATTACGCACGGAAGGGAATCAATTTTCTTGTGGCACACAAGGAATTGCGTCACACAAGCGAGGCAGTACAAAGGTTAAGCTTGGGCAGATGGAGAATATATGAAAGACAAACTCAGACGTTACTCAATTACAGCTGTCAATCACTGTTTTCTGCCAGCCAGTCTGAACCTGTCGAGGGATCCGTTTACGCCCTTCAGATAATTATAAAATTGTGAAGCCTTAATTAAACCTCAACTGTCAGAGCAGCCTCGGGTCATATTCTGCAAACACCATGAGATAACGCATTCAGCTCTAAGTGACAACTCCTCTCTGTCCCTCAGGTCTGCCATGCCATTCTGCGGAGCTGCGGTCAGCGAGAGGGTGATCCCAGCGATTGGCTTTGAGGCAGTGGAATCCCAGAAGCTGCCCGACATCGCTCTGGGCCGCATGTGTCCACGGACCAACTTCAACAGAGCACCCAGGGGATGGGGTATTGATTACAACCCTGAATCTAATGAACTATGAAAAGGGGGCTGATCCACTAAAGAACCGACCCTATGCTCGCTGCTCTCTTCCAACAAAGATAATCCCTCTGCAGAAAGGAGAGAAAACCACTCCTGCATGATAGTTAAAGTGGTTTGCTACTGCTGAGAGGTTTGACCAGATGAGCTAAACTCCAAAGACTGCTGAATCATTTCATTAGCGCAGTAGAGGCCAACACAGTGCTGTCACAGGTTGAACAGCTTGGTTTCCTTGTTATCCGTAGCAGTACCTGATCCCGTCAATGTCAATACCTGACACCCTTCTCTTCCAACTCCCAGTCTTCATCTGATAAGTGTCACACTGACTTTACATCTTTCCCCCATTTGTCTCCTGTTATGTGTGAGAGCAATAGGAGATAACCCTGCCCTTAAACAACACAATTAGTAATGACAAATATGTACGCTGCAATGATCAATGACAAAATTGCATCATTTTAATGATGAGTAAAAAGAACATTCAAAGAAAGCCTTACAATAAACAAAGTCATTATGCTGTAGGATATTAAGATTGTGCCAAATAAAAAAGAAACTGAAAATGAACAAGTTTAAAAATGCTGCTCAGGATTCTTATGAGACATGGGTGACAATGAGACAAATACAGGTTTAACTGACAGTATACCTTTCTATATGTACAACGCTCCAGCCACAGGAGCCTTCAAAAACTATATGGCTCTGATCACATTGGTCAGTACTCTCAAGTCTGCCGAAGCCACTCTGGTACATTTTAACTGCGACAAGTGACAAAGTCGTCTTGTGATATCTTGGTTCTCGTCTCTCCGGACACTGATGGTGCTGTTTCATTTCACTCACTGCATGTGGCCTAATTAAATCAATGTTATCCAGTCGGACATAACTGTTTTCTCCCAGAAGTAGTCTGCCGGTTTCAGGCCCACTGAAAGCACCTGACCGGGTCCGACGTAAGGAAAACAATGACACCTAGTCGCAGTAGAACTTCACTCCAGCAGCTATTCGCCATGACGAGAGCCATGTGCAGCATGGGCACCCATGCGCTGAGGATCCTGAGAGGGGTAGTGGATCTGACCAGGTGGTCTCATGCTCATTGGAGGGGGCATAGGTGGAGCCATGTGACCCATGGGGTGAAACATTGGAGGGCCAAAACCTGTTTGAGCAGATGAAAAAGCATATATTTTCTCAGTGTTTAAATAATTTATGTCATATAAATAAATTATTCTTTGCTCATATAAACGGTGTAAACGTATAAAACAGATCAGCATTATTCTTAGTGAGCATTGTATATTTGACATGTTACGGGTTTTATGAGAGTTTACCTGGAGGAGGCGGGTTGATGCCTGGAGGTGGAGGCAGAGCAATGTTCAGGACTGCAGGAGAGGTGCCGGGGTCCAGGTTGAAGTAGTTTGCTGGAGCTTCTTCATCCAAAGCTGGTGGTGGAGGGAGAGCTACAGCACAAAGAAAAATAGAATTTAAGAAACTAAATGACAAACTAATACATTTCAGCACACCTCCACCTCCAGGCATCAACCCGCCTCCTCCAGGTAAACTCTCATA
>NW_022280049.1:695349-699722 GCF_004355925.1 Anarrhichthys ocellatus | reverse complement strand
ATATATATATATATATGACCAGAGAGAGCAGGAAAACTCATGACACTATGTTAACATTACAGACTGCGTCACTACGAGTACACACAGCAATCCTAAACCTCCCCGTGTGTGCAGACTCACCTCCAGGCAGTCCAGGTACAGGGTCCAGTCTGGTGCCCATCTCACTGATGCCATCTTTGATACCCTCCTTCCCTCTTGCTGCCTGAGACCTAAAACAACAACAATACAAGTTATACTGTATATAATAATCACCTCACTTTGTTTAACATCACTGAACAATGTGAATGAAAAGAAAGGTGTCCTGCACACATTCTTTAGCCTTAAGCTCTTTTACAGCGTCTGATAATATATTAAAAAGCACCGCAGTCAGTAGTTTTGACTGTAATGGTAGCATGTGTGTTTTAAAGTAACAGCCTGGAACTGTTACTGTCAAACGCATGTTCTCTGGACATCATCAAGCGTTTCATCAGCAAATTATCATTATAAATCTTCACATCTCCTCCCATGCTGCTCCAGTAACTGTATGAAAGCCAAGAGATCAGATGGCAGGATGAGGTTTTTCTGGTTGCATCTACAGAATACATGACTGCATGAGCGAGTGTCTGGAGGTCAGGTTGGGGATAAGCGCCCGTATGATTGACTTTTACCTTCTTGATTAGATTCTTACCTTCCCCACTTGACAGTGAGCCTGCGTCCATTAATGATGAGTTTGTTGAAGGACTTCTCAGCAGCCATTTCAGCTGCCTGACGAGTGGCAAACTGGATGAAGGCACACTGCTGCCTCTGGACTATGGTAATGGTGCGAATTTCACCGAACTGGTAGAAGTGACTCCTGCAATAAAACAGATGAACGTCCAATAGATCAAAAACACTGGAAGTTGGAAGGTTTAAAACTGTACCATCAGTCCTTTTATGACAATGAACATTCTACTATATTCCCAAAATGAGGCCTCAGAGGGTTGTACAATTGTAGTTAGAGGGGGAAAAGTATTCTTACTTGAGCTCTCCATCAGTGACGGTATCTCCCAAACCCCCGATGTAGAGGGTGGAGATAGACTTGTCGTCGGGTGGGTCCAGTCGGGGCATAGTTGAGGCCCGTTTCAGCAGCTTGTCTGCTACTGGGTCATTGATGCCGTAGTAACGGTCTTTGATGTTCTGGTCGGCTAGAGGGTCATCGGGATCTGTGGGCTTCTCGTGCCTGTGTGTGTAAAGGACAACAGTAACTGAACCACAAGAAAAAACAATTTCTATATTCCCTTTGGTAATAAGTAATTAATAAATAATGTCAAATTCATACATAAAAAACAAGGAACTGCAGCTGCAGGCCTTTTCATGAAGTGTCGCTCACCTATAGGGACACTCCTCCCCTCTCTTACACTCCCCCTTCACCCAGAAGGAGCAGATGTGCGGCCGGTTCCTCTTGTAGTATGGAGTGGTGCGGGCCAGTTTCAGCAACATATCACTCGAGCTGGGCGCTTTACCCAACTGGCCCACTGGCCGTGTGCCATCAGTATTGGCTATCTAGTAACACAGAGGACCAAATAAGCACAAAGGATTGACCAAAAAAAGAAACCATTTAAAAAAATACATAACAACTTAATAAGCATGTCCTGTCCTGAAAACCGTTCCTATTCTGTAAGAAACAGAAATTCTTGAAATACACATATTGGACCAGATACTCACTATTTAAGGACTTGAAATTGAGGACGAAGAATTCAGTGTTAATTTTAGCTTTTTTAGCTGTATCACAACAAACAGAACACACATTTTTGCCTGCATCAGAAAGCAATGTTACCTCTCTCTCCATGTTCTGTGTGTAGTACTCCTTGTTCACATCTGACTTGGGAACCTCATCTTTTACTGAGAGCCCAGTGTCTCTGACCTGAATAGGCAAACCTGTAAAACACAAGGTGTGACAAGAGGGTAAAACAAACTTATACTTCAATAAGAAAATGTACACAGGCCAAATGACGATTACAAATTACAAGGAGTTAGTTGCAGAGACTCACCATACTCCAGGTCCAGAAGACATGTCTGACAAACATTCTTCATTTTACTGCAGGTCTGACAGACCTCCGTCTTCTTGAAGCGCATTCGTGTCCCCGGACACCATCGGAACACAGTAAACGGCCGCGCACAAATCTGTCGGGCAAAGAAAGAAAATAAATGAATACATACGTGAACTTGTAATATAGTGTCACAGGTTTAATCTAAACTTCGCTGTGAACTGCATAACAAAGACTTAATATATTATTGCAAAACATACCTTGCATTCTTTACCATACTTCTCCTTGGTCTATAAAACAAAGCATGAACACATTTGAGCCTGCACACTGATTGGTTATCAACACAAGAAAATATCGTCCAAATCATTATGATGCACAGTAAGTAAACTCACCATACGGATGTAAGGGTTTTCTCCTAAACATGTCTGACACAGAATTGGAAAATCCTGAAAGAAAAAAGGAAAACATTAATTTAAGACCAAGAATCATATCTGTTATTCATCCAACAGTCCTCTGATGCATTAAATTCTGCTTCACTTTTTGCCGTGGGCACCTTGGCAATGTTGCACGTGTGAATACAGGGCGAATGGGACTTGCTCACTTCTACTTTGCCATCTGTTGAAGGATGCAGTTTCAATCTTAGGTGCTAGCTGCTGAAAATGACCTCTTCTTAATCCATCCCACTGACAGCATCAGCCAAACACCGAAATATAAGCAGCTAAGTATAGTGTTGCAAAGTTTATAGTTCGGTGTGTTAATAAAACCAACATTGGCCAGAGGTTCTGTTGTGTCATGACTCCATAGAGGAAACAGATTTGTTGCCTTATATAGTAGGGTTACAGATATTTTAAGAGGATCCAAAATACTGTTGCTTGATGCACAAATAGTGCAATAAATGGTTAAGATTTTGGTAGATATTACAACAAATATTTTGCTCATATGCATGGTTACATCAGCTCGTTTTACACTACAATGACTAGAATCAAGCACGGTTACAATATTGCGGTGCATGAAGAACTGTGTATAGCACTGTTTGTAACACAGAGCACATTTCTTCTGATGTTTCCATGAGTCGTAATATAGAGTTGAGACCTGTCAGGCGAGCGGATTTGGTCCTTTCCTGTAAGCGCTTGCTAAGCTAACGTTAACAAAGCGGTTCCAACTTAATGACAATAGTTTACAACTGCCGAGGAGCTAGCAAATCCACAGACAACAACATTATGGTGTGTCGGATTGTCTCGATTCCGCATAACCCGGAATGAATGGAAATGGAACTTGTTAGCGTTAACTGATATAACACTATATATTATTGTTAGCCTGCTAGTGCTAGCCTCAACTAGCTCAGATAGCTAACTTTAGCACAAAACATGTTACGGTCAAATTAACTGAGTGCTTCTTTAGATGACACTCTTAGATGTTATTGTTCATAATATTTGGGTCCAGATGAAACTGTGATGTTGTGTGAATGAACGTTTATACTGTAGCTAATATACGTTTTAGGAAGGCAGCAGCCACGCTTTTACTAGCTAGCGTTAGCTAACAGTAGCCTAGCTAGCTAGTTAGCTAGCTAGCTACCGGGCAAACTGGTAGATTTCATGGTCATGTTACTTCCCATAATTTAACTGGAAAGTGCTGTGTTTTAGTTATACGCTATGTAAAGTAAACTATGTTGCCAATTTAACGTACCGCGTCTTCCCAGTTCTGTCTATTGTAGGTGTTGGATCCTAGGGACGTCGCCATTTTGCAGAATGGGAGCCAACCGACGACACAAGAAGTGTCAGACCACAATGCACCGCAGCAGAGAGCCACGTTTCACCTTAGGGTGTCGCCCTATTTCAATAAACTATCAGACATAATCTAATGAAGAAAATGTAAAATATAAGAAGCAAATATGAATATTGGGAAAGTAGAAATACTTGATGTGTACCACAAGTAACCGACATCAACGGTGTATTTTTACTGTGGTAACTTTACATCTCACAATACACTGTTATGGTAGGCCTTTACTGTGTATAGTAACATTTTACCTGATGCCACTTTACATTTCTACTCCACTACATTTCATAATGTAATGATTGTAAATTCCACACCAACACAATTATCTGATAGTTGTAGTTAGTTACTTTGTAGATTAGGATTTTACACAAAATATATCATCAGTTTACAAAATGTGATGTTCCATTTTGCTGATGATGCTTATGTACTTTTTTTACTTGATTATAAAATCCGATTTTGAGGAATTTTACTTGTAATGGGAGTATTTTTACATTCTGGTTTACTGCTTTTAATTAAGGATGTGAGTGCTTTTTTCAATACTGCATGTGTGTGTGTGTGTGTGTGTGTGTGTGTGTGTGTGTGTGTGTGTGT
>NW_022280049.1:686838-695339 GCF_004355925.1 Anarrhichthys ocellatus | reverse complement strand
GTGTGTGTGTGTGTGTGTGTGTGTGTGTGTGTGTGTGTGTGTGTGTGAGTGAGTGAGTGAGTGAGTGAGTGAGTGAGAAAGAGAGACAGAAGGCTGAGTGCTGGTGTGTTTGAGCTTGTATAAGCCAATTGTGTGCACCACTTACAGTTTATCTATCCACCTGTTCCAGTTCAGGTCAGGGTGTCTTTGCTCTGTGAAACTCCAATTAGCGAGGCATTGGATGTTTGAGATTACAGATGGGTATTAAGCCCCTAATGTTTATTTAAGGTCAGGGTGAGGTTGTGGAGGAGTCAAAGGACAGGGATTAGATCCAGGCCTGAAGAGCTGGCAAATAATTTATAGTGCATGCTTCCATTCAGGAGGTCAGAAAAGGAAGTCTGCTGTAGTTTTAGGCTACTTCCAAATAAAAAACATCTTCTCTTCTGTTATTGATGCCGTAGCTAGATTCAGTGACTTCAAGGTATAATCAGTTTCATTGTGCTCATCGGCTAGGTAACACTGACTATTGATCAACACATGCTCATGTGATCATATTTCAAGAGAAAGGGTTAAACTGAAATCCCCCTCCGCCTGTTTCCCTTGTATCCAGTTGCAGAGCCTGTGTCTTGCCTTGTGTTTAGTGGGACACCGAGGTAAAGTCATCGCCCTCTTTGTCTTAATGAGTCGTGTGACCCTCTCCTCTATCATGTGATGTGGATGAGACAGTCAAAGCTGTTTTGAAGGACAGCTTTGTCTTAGATTTAGCCATTCAGTAATCAAAATCACCATCCTCACGAGTCACAAGGTCAGGGGGACATATAGGTGTACTATTACCTCACAGCTGCTCTGTGTTTCTTATCAACAACATATGCTTCTGTTGATGTTACGTTCCTATCAGGTACGCTGTGACATTAGTTCTGATTTGTGCACAATGTATGTGTTCTCCTATAATAGTGTTTATATTTCATACTCATTCATTTGTTGTCCCTAAACTATGTTTCCTAAAAACAAGTTATTAGTTTTCAATGTAATCTAATCTGTAATGTAATGAGATAATCCCTTCAAAATACAATGAAAATACCAAATAACGGTATATAATTTATCTTGAGTATAAAAAGGTTACTATGAGTACCAACATTCTACTTGTACTAATATAGGGGTACTGGAGTGATTTATTTATTAATTAGTATAGGCTAAATCCATTTCCTATAGATGAAACACACAATTGTACAGATTTACACTGTACAATGTACACATTTTTGCATAGGCGCTTGTTGTGTAATCTGCATGGCGTGGTGACTAATCAAAACCATCACGACTATCCCTGGACTCCTGTTGCCAAGAAATAGGAATCACAAAAAAACTTTCAGGATTATCCCAGAATCATACACTGCACAATTTAATTCCGACTAAATCATTGCCACACAGACGCATTTCATCAGGGCTATAATCTCACTACTCGATAGCAGGGATGCAGATAAACCAGCACACGAATATGATCGCACGGTGATTTCTTTGAGGAGTTGTGTAGCGCATGCATGAGCATATCAGAGACAAAAAAATGTGCTGTGCTGGCGCCTCCTGTCGACAGTTATGGGCCACTGCCGGTGCACTGAGCTGCAAAAAGAGAGGGGCATTCTCAGATTTCCCGATTTCTCCCAGCCGAGTCCGCTGTGCCGCTTCCACATCACGGCCGACAGCAAACCGAGACGACGACGACGCCGCGCGCCCCACGCTTCAACCCTGTAATCATTCCGCCAACTGGACCGCGTAGTCCCAAATCCACCTAACCGCAAACGAGGTGAGTACATGGGCACGACGCGAGTCACAACGTGGTGTTTTTTCGCACATTCGCTAGGCTAACGTACACGACCGAGAGCCCCGCCGCTCGATCTCCCAGGCCAGGCTAGTGAAACATTGTCTGGCGCAGACGGAGAATGAGGCCAGTTTTTCGGCCTGACTGGAAACATAAAGCCCCGGCGACATGGCGGAGGGTCGGTTCAGCTCTCAGCCCGCCCGCACACGGCTGCAGAGAAAAGGACGGTGTTTGTGATGCGGCTCGGGTCGAAGTTTGTGCTCGGGATAGAGCTGTGTCCGGCTGCTTCGGTCTGTGATTTAACGTGGGAATTCCTTTATCCAGCCGGATACCGTAACGCAGCCCCGGCACCAGCTAAGCGAGGAACTTGTTTTTGTAACTTTGTAGCGGCTGCGATGTGCAGAGTATGTATCAAATGCTCGCCTCAAGTTAGCTTTTACTGTCTGACACACAAGGTAGGCGACTTAACCACAAATGTTACAGTCCCTCGCAATGGAAAAGGCCAAACGATTTTGTGTGCAAATTAAAATTAAAGGTCGATACGACTGTCTGCCACCTAATCTAATAGCACTGCACATGACGGAGGAGGATAAAAGATCAGCATGGGAATGCGGCGACCGCTTTAACATTATTCAATTGTCCAAATGATTTCGGGGAACTTGGGTTAATTATCAGCAGTGATTACCGGCTCTGTGTTATGACAGATGATGCATCAGGCTATTATGAAGCTACCTGTAGGAATCACGCAGGCTGGTTGCAACTAATATTGCTCCTCGGTAAGATTTCAAAACTATTTTTTACAAACCATAAAGTCTGTTTGTGGGGGGGAAACAAAAATGTGATAATGCTGACTTTGCCATGTCATTCTCTAGTTTAAGTTTCCAAAACCTGTCAACAAATATGCACCCAGTTGTAAGTGTTTTGATATGTTGTTGTTATGTATAAGTGGATAGTGGCTGTTGCACAATGCACCAATGATAGTGTGTCATTTCTTAAATAAGACCAGTCTTCTACTGCGTGAGGCTGCTTTGTTACCCTTTGTTGTGCATCTTCACCGTCATCTGCATCTGTTAAATACTAAAAAAACACAGGCACTTGACTCTACTCTGTAGCAAAAAGGGGGCAGTCCAGACCTGCCTGAAATCTGTTGCCTTGGGGTTTGTGCACGTGGAAGCGTGCACCTATGTGAGTAGGAGAATGACTCACGTTCAGAATGTATTTGGCAAAGTCATTAGGACTTTCCCTGCGTTTCGCCTCGGCTGCAGCACACATTCTTGCAACTGAACAGTGCTGTCCTGGTTTTATGTATCATGAGATTTATTTGACTAATGCTTCACATTTTTGCTATTCCCAAGCTATGTGTTGTTTATCACATGTTCCACCCATCATTGGAAAAAAATGTAGGGCTTATTCCATTTGCAGATTAGATAAAAAAAAAAAAAAAAAAAAAAAAAAGTGTGGTTGCCGTTATTTGTTTGTCAGATTTGTGGAGAGCTGAATTTTAAGTTGCGCTCTATTTATCAGTGCCAACTGTTTGTCTGGTTGTTCTAACCCTCCATCTGACTGCTCCCACTGGCTGCCAAACATGCTGTGATGTAGCGCTTCCAGTTGATGGAGGCTGCCACTGCTGCCGCAGCCATTTGATCATATATCAGCATCTCTTCACTTAGATATGCCTGTGAAACGCTGCAACTCAGTTACAATGCCTACACACCGAGGTTGATAAAATACTGTGGGCCTGACAGTATATGACAGATCGCGTCACCAAACGGTGTTTGGCCGTTTATCGGAATGAGACATGATCACAGACAATTTGTCATTTTAGATTCTAGGCTTGAATGGGGAAGAGCAAGAAGAATGTTTTTGTCAGAGCTCTGACTGCTTTGCTGCAGTTTATCTCCACACTAAGAAGGATGTACATTTTAATTGTAGAGAAGTAACTATGCCATCACATTTAATGCTTTACACAAGGTAACTGTTGGGAACTTCAGTGCTTAACAACTTGCCATCTCTTGTATTTTTCCATGTCAGTGCCCCTTGTATCCACACTCACTGTTTGAGGGGGGGGGGGGCAGACCTCTCTTTAGACTGGGGCTGAAGCCAGGCATCCTTCCAAAACTCAAGTCCCCCCCCCCCCCCAACCCTCTCTGCTGGGTATAAGCACTGCTTTGTGCCACAGTACTGCTCCCTATGGTTCTTATTCATTTACTACTACAACACCCCTGGCTCCGCTACATACTGGAATCTACAATTGGAAGTGTACCCAAAACAGCCTGCTGTTTGACAGACAAACTCAGATGTTTCCTCATTAAGTCAAGCGTCTGGATTAATACACCAGAATGCAGGAGGAAGATTTGCACTATTGCAGCCTGTAAGTTTGTATTGAAGTGCCCGTTTCTGCCTGGAATGTGGCTGCGGCATTTGTTGGCTTAGGCTATCGTGAGGGGTATTGGAGAGCAGGAGCAGAGTAAACACATTTCAAACGGCACAGCACAACCGAGTATTAGCAAATGATCCGATAGCATCTGTAATCCTCGGGAAAACCTGGAGAGTTGTTTTTGAATAGTGTTAGCCTCGATCAGATAGTTGGCAGGCACCGGGGGTGTCCACATGTGTGACTGGCTAGCGGCGCGGCTGAACGCTACAGTATGCAGGCAGATCAGATTACTGAACGATTAGCCATGGCCTCCTATCCCTGGCCCAGGGAAATGATTTTCCACTGTCATAATTCCCTAGACTGAATTACGCAGGCCAGTGACTCAGAGATACTCAATACTACAGGCCCGAGTCCTGCCCTGCATAACTGTTGCTCTCTGGAGAGGGGAGATGTGGTTGTACTATTGTCGCACCGGAGGACACAACGGTTACCTAATTGGGATTTCTAGTTGTGCTCAAGCATGGCAAGCAGTGTGACCCAGCATCAAATGGAGCAGAGGGTTAGCGCCACTGGGATGTATGTACAGTCCCAAAACTGTAAACTGTCCCTCACACGTTTTTCTATTGTGAGACGTGCGTCAAAAGTGTGAGCGCATGTCAGATTGGCGCTGAGGCGGTGTAAGCCAAGCAGGCCTCTAGTGGAATTTTGGGAGAGAGAGAGGGAGAGAGAGAGGGGCAGGCTAGCAGGGAGAGGTAAGACCATGTTTCCAAGGTGCCTACCCCCTGAGGCAGGAATCCGATACATTCCAGAGGTTCCTGTATCCAGACGAATAATGGTGACCAGGGTGTAGCTTTTCATCCGATGACACATGATGGGAGCGTAAGTGCTGGGAAAGTAAGAGCTATGTCACAGGCTGAGAGGTAGGCAGCTCTGGTTGCCCGAGGGGTCGGGAAATGTGCCAGAAGAACAGGACGGGTTGTATGAGATATGGATTTATCCCCAGCACAGGACAGCATGTTTTTCTTTTAATAGGTCCTCTAGTTATCACACCCCACGCCCACTCGCCACCGGTTAGACGTAGACTTGTTCATCATTTTAGGCATTTATGCGACACTCTCAAGATACAATGAACGGCACCGTAGGAGAACTCTTAATCGTCTTTTGCACATTAAACGCTGTTATATTCTGATGAGGCCCGTGGAGGCTGCTAAACTGGTACTTAAATGACTTCTGACCAAAAAAGTAATTAGATCCTGCTCGGCTACTCAGACAAGTTAGGGCATGAAGCTGCTTTCTTAAGAATCGTGTGTCATTGCTCTTCATGTGAGACTAAGATCAACACCTGTGATGACGCAGTATCAAGAACCAAATCTAATTTTCTCCGTGAGTTTTCCGCCCCCAGAAATGTGTTTCTTGCCAGCTCCTGAGCTAAAGGCTATTTATGTCGTAGACACAGGAAAAATACCCTGTTTTATTTAGTGGTAAAAAAAAAACAAGCTGTCAGGTGTTAATGGACTTCACCTCAGCCTTTCCGGCGGACTCTCGGGGTACAGCGCATTCATGCACTCGGCGAGGGAGCTCTTGGCACTGGCCTGTTAATGAAGCCGTTTCTAGAGATGGAGAGACGCAGTAACGGGAACGCACCTCTTCACTGCAGGATATTCTAACCCTGTCCTCATCAGAAGTGCTATCAGTCATCGGATACGATTATATTTGCTTTTTTTTCTCTGTCCATAGAGCCAGTTGGAAGGCCTCAGCGTTGCATTGAGGCATGCTTATCATTTATATTGAGGATCTTTGCTGTATCGGGGTCAAGATTTTGTTTTCGTACTAGGAGAACAGGAAATCTGCGATAAAGACTGCGCTGTGTAACTGTTAGACATGCTACAGGTGCTGATGTGAGCACGGGGGGCAGACGGGGGGGGGGGGTCTGTATGTTTACCCAGTTGTCTGGTGGCCTCGCTGGTTCTGGCTGCACCACAGATCTCACACACATACTCTCACCTACTTCAGAGCTGACGTGTGTACGCTCATTTTTACTGCACATTATGAATGGTGCCTTGCTGAAAAACACTTAACTAACGTGCACATGTATGATGTAAAAGGCCAAGTAATGTGTTATCATCAGTATCATATCAACGCTGATCAAAATATACACTGGCTTTATTTGGGACACCTAGACCAAGTTAGGTGCACCTATTAACTTAGTCTTTAGTCAGTGTCCCTATCTCCTTAACAAGTGTAGTTGACTTTGCTTCTACTGTTTGACTGTTTTTCCTGAAAGCTTATACAAGACCACAGGCCGCGGCCCCGATGCCGTCAGGAAGACCGTGCTCGGTGTTTGCATACCAGAGTTTGTGTTTACAGTGATGTCATGGTAAGCAGGGATATTGCTGGAAAGCGAGGAGTGAACACCTACACGAGGTCACGGTAGAGGTTTCAGTTTTCTTTTGTGAGCCTGCCGTGATGACAGAGAGTGTTGTTGGCCTGTGGTCTGTGACACGGCCTTGAGATCAGACCAGGTCGGGGCTTTGTGGCGTCCTACCAGGACGGCAGGACGAAGTAAACTTTAGCGGGACATCTGGTGCCCGGTGCCCCTGTGCTCCTCACGCTTCCCTCTCTGCCCCGTCTCTTAGACCTCAAAGCAGACCAATCCACCACACCACAGCAAGTCATCTGGTGTTCAGTCGGCTCCCATCTGTGAGTGTATTTGGCTTCACTGCAAACAAAGCATTGCGGCATGCAAGCAGCCTCCGCTGCATCTAAACAACTCGGCTGCTGCTATCTGGCGCAGTCTTTGGGTGGAAACTATGAGTGCATCGCCAGGGTTATGGGTCATCTCCATTTCAGTTCATTAAATTGCATCGAGGCATTGAGAATCCACCGTAACAAACTGACCACAGCTGATGGCATACCTCTTCTCCATTTTGAATTGCTGAGGTGGAAAGTATTGTAATGGTGCCGACCCGAGGTTTAGCTGCTGGCAGCTCCAAGCGTACCCCTCCACTGATCCGAGGCGGTGCCGTGTCTGCCCATCCTGCTGTCTCTCATCCATCCTGGGTGGTAGGAAGGTGTGTGTGTGTGTGTGTGTGTGTTTGTGTTTGTTTGTGTGCGTGCGCCTGTCACTGTCTGTGCAGGACAGGTGTCTGCAACCCTGAGGTCGGTCCAGATGCAGCTGGGGCATCTAGACAGGAGAACGGCTGGAGACTGCAAATGACAGCAGGATGAATGAGCTTTGTTTTGGCCAGTTATATTCAGAGCGTGCAGCCTCGAACGGGGTCAGTTGTGATGGTCAGGTGGTGTAACGTCCGGGAGCTCTCAGCGGGACGCGCTGCAGCCGCGAAGCATTCGAGGCTCGGCGGCTGTTTGGGTGAGGAAGCTAAACTAAAGGAGCCAAAGTGGGACACGCAAGTCTGCAAATACAAACACCACCCTACCCCCGCTGTGAAGTGTTAAGTGGCCGGATATGTTGGGTGAATGGGACACAGGTGTCTGGGCCACGCTGTGTGCCTGGCCAGAGGTCCGTGTTTGTTTTCTCTCCGTAATGGCCCCCAAACTCTCTGCTGCAGTGCCACCAGAGCTCATTGGCTCTCAATGGGCCGGGATGGAGGCCCCCCCCCCCCCATTCTTTTTTTCCTTCTACGGTTTGACTGAGCAGTGGATGAACTTGAGTCACCAATTTGATAATGAAATTCAAGACATCCCACAACCCACAACACAATGCTGAGGCTACACACTGAGCAAGCCTGGCGATTCTTTTAGATTCCTCTTTCTTCCTTTATTCGTCCCTTTATCCCCCCCCCCCCCCGTTGCCTCTGATCTACTCCAGCAAAGTAGGCGTTTGAAGTTATCAATACTCTGGCTTTACTGTTGAGTCCTCAAAGTGCTTGTGTGACAGGTAGAGGAGAGCTGCAGGGGAGTAATGTGACTCCCACATAGTCCACTGTCTCCATCCTCCACGCCCTTGTCTCCCACTTGCCTCCTGCACACAGGCGTCGTCTCTGTGCTGATGTCACTGCGCTGAGTTCCCCTTTGTTGAGTAACAGCCTAAAGGTGCGCCATGGGTTATGAGGGAGACACACACACACCGCCACCATAACCCCATACTGTGCCTCCCCGGGGAGCGCAGCAGGGTGAGGTAATGGGCTGTTAACCCCTCAGCAACCTCCATGTTTGACCGTCGGGCTGTCAGCAGTGGCCGCTATCACCACCCTGATCTGATTGTTTGAGTAAACCTGTGGCCTCTCCAGATGGCCAGGCCTCTGAGCTGGTTTATGATAACCATACAGTTAATATCTGGCCCACATAATGCTCTAACCCCCCCCCCCC
>NW_022280049.1:677888-686738 GCF_004355925.1 Anarrhichthys ocellatus | reverse complement strand
CCCCCCCCCCCCCCCCCCCCCCCCCCCCCCCCCCCCCCCCCGCCTCCACTCCCCACAGACTCTGCTGCTCTCATTTCTCACTGCCACCCTCTGTGCTATTGTCTCTTATGCCTTCTCCCGAGTAAGCCCGTTTTTATTTCTTCATTTCACTCATCTTTTTAAATTCCAGAATCCATTTCTTTTGTCCCCAGGCACAACGGGTGAAGGGTAGAGACCGTGTAGCAAATTAAATTTGGTCTCCCTCTTACGCTCCCCTTGGACGTGGGCATGATGGAACAGTCGAAGGAGAACAGGAGCAAAGAAATCTGGAGGAAAAAGCCCATTTCCCATGCATTACTGTCTCTTTCCTCGGGGTCTATAGTGGAGTAACACCACAACACCTCTATTGCCTTTTTTTCCCTGTCTTTAATTTTCTTTTTCTTGCTCCCCTCCCCGTCTCGCTCTCGCTGCTGCTGCTGTTCCTTCTCACGCAGCCTAGCCTGAAGGTCTCTCTGCTCTTGCTACTACCGCTAACACAACCTGACCCAGTTTATTAGTTTGGGTCTAGTGAATCATTAATCGAGGTTATCTAACTGTTCCTGTAATGATTCCGCTGTGACTTGTGTGTGTCAGAGCCTCTCTGCGTACAGAACCGATCAAGCCTTGTGCTTCTTGTTCTACACATGTGCGCTCTATCATAACCATCTTGCAAAAAAAAAAAGCATCGACCCTCAAGCTAGACTATATGTTTAATAGGTGTGCCATGCACTGTAATATGTCATTGTGTCAGAGCACAATACGAGGACTAAGTGCACTGAATGCAAATTAATCTTGTGGGATGGCAGCAGCTGAATAGAGTGTGGTTTTGGGGAAAGGAGGGGAGCAAAGGGAGGGACAGAAGGAGGGCTAATAGTGGCGACAGAGAGGAGAGGGAGAGAAAAGGGCATGTGAGGAGGAGGAGGAGGGCTGTGGGATGTAGTCATCGCCAGGCCCATTCATCATGCAATGCCTGCTGGGATGCACCGGGGTCAGTCCCGCACAACACAATTACAGCCTGTTCTGGTGTGTTGTGCTCGCCACCACTGTGTTCCGACTATGTTCCGTTGTCTTTTGTTAGATTCCCTCTGTTCTACCGCTCTTGTTTTCCTCTCTGCTCTGTGGTGTGCGCTCGTGTTCAGTGGCAGATCTCTTCTTTTTGAACTCGCTGCTTGAGCAGTCACTAAATGATCTGCGGCAGGTTCTTTGAGCAAAACATTTCAATTAGCTGAGCATTTGTTGTGTTTTTCTTCGCATCTTTGAGTCTTTTAATCTCTCTCTTTTGTCTTTCGCAATTACTCGCCACAATTCTTATCTTTTTTTTTTTTTGCTCGTGTGGCGTGTAGCCTCTTGCCGGGCTGCCGTATGACATCCGTTGCGCAGCCGACGCCTTTCATCCACATCTGAATCGCAGCCGCGAGCTTGGATCTTGTGATTGACGGGCCTGGTTAGCATGGGGGCGTGAGATTTTAGTGAGCATGTTGTTTACCCTGCCCGCCTGACAGTCCTCTATGGTTCTACAGATGTTTCCAGAAAGCTGTAAATATCCGCGGTGTGCTGAAATGTCAGTTGACAGCGTATCCGATGATAAGGATGTCTGTCTTTCTGTGCCTGGCTATTCTTCACGCCAGGAAACCTTTGAGGTGGTCTGAAGGTCTAAATGAAAACATCATGCAAGGATCCAGCTACATCAGCTATTGAAGATGATCCAGATATGCGTGTTCACATCATAGCACATGGCAGGACTTCATGTCATGGTGGTGGCATCTGTTCCTGTCACTCTGCTGAGAAACAATACATGAGAGACGGCATAGATCGGCCCTTTATCTCGATGGATGATCTGATTTCATCTTGGAGCACCTTGCTGCATATATTTAGATTCAACTATTCGGTGCTTTAAGGAACAAACTTTATACTAAGTCAGCTGTTAGCTTAAAGACCCAGTGGGTATTTTATTTTGGATAATATGCATGATAGATATAATCACTGTTTACACAATTAAAAATAAATTACTATGTGGATGAAAACAAGTATTTGTATGTTTCTCTAAAGAGTGGTATTATATCTTAAAAAGATAGAATACCGTGGCTGCAACTAATTATTTTGATTATTAATGAATCTGATCATCATTTTCTAAATTAATCAATTATTTGTTTGGTTGGTAAAAAAATGTTGCCTAACCCAAAGTTCATATCTTCAACTATTTCCAATCACCAGTTCAAAACCTCCAAATGTATAATTGACTTTCATACGCGACACACATCTCACATTTAGGAAGCTGGAACTATGAACTGTTTGGCAATTCTGCTTGAAAAATTACTTAAATTAACTATCAAAATTGCTGTCGTTATTAGTTGTTAGCAACTAATTGATTTCAATTAATACACAACATGTAATATAGTATACTTTATGATGTTAACAATATGAATCGGATCAGATTGAGTGGCTGTCGAGTGTTTTGTGTGCGCCTTGTTACTTCATGAGTTATAGGCCCCAGCTCTGTGTTCAGATGTTTAATGATGGGCTGCTAGTCTTTGGTTTACTTTTGGATGACAAATTCTGCCTTTAATAAATGACACCATTAGTACAACTGGTTATATTTTGTAATATATCAAGCTGATTATGGGGAAATATTATGCAACTGAAGTTGCTTTTTGTTTATTTATTTTTTATATTATTCTTTCTAAGCCACATATGTAATTTTGATGATGAACCTGCCAAAAACAAATCCTTGAAATGACAAATACTCAAGTGTTCTTCTACGGTTTTAGTCTTGGCATAAACAAGCTGTTTAATAAACAGCATTTGGGCCGTGGGGAGCTGTGGGTTTTTCTCATCTCCGAGCGAAACGATTTCCAGTAGTTGCTGAAGTATTTCTCGTAACGGAACAGAACGCACCCAAAGGGCCCAGAAGTTCACGCGCTCTCGAAGGATGCATTGGGTGGTGGCTTGGCTGACCAGAACGAATAGGAAGCCCAAAGACTGACTGAAAGAATGACAAATCTGCAGAATATGCAACAGTTTTTAAAAGTATGTAGCATCTGGAACCAATCTGAAACAATGGATTGTCTTAAGCAGGCTCCATGTCGAATCGTATGGATGCTTCTCCTTCCTGACTTCCTTGAGTTTCGGCCTCCTGAGACGAACTTGGGAAGGAGTTGGCTGACACGGAGAGATCGACTTGGCATTCTTTGATTTGATATTCATCTTAAAACTCTGCACTGAACCTCGCACGTACTCAAAAACTTTCGGTGGAATGGCAGAATGAGGGTAAAATCATATCCTCCTTCCAGTCACGTCAGCTGTGAAGCCTGGGCTTCATGATATTGGATTCTTACTGAATGATACCACTTAAATACAGTATAAGGGATAAAGTCAATAACAAATGTGTTAATATAATTAAATACAACATGCACAAGTTATTGGCACCATTAAGGCCGACGGTAACTGCTCGGCTCTAATCAACAGATAAGCCAAGTGTCTTTAATTTGAAGTGGCCTTTTTCTATAACCTCTAAACATGGCCGCTTTTGTATAGTCTAGGACGAGTTCTAACAGCATCTCTTGGCGACAGTCCGGGTTGCCAAGAACACCTGCTCAGCACCTCCCCGACCTGCAGACGCAGCGGCTCGTCTGTCGTCGAGTTGTCTTTTGTGTGCCCTAATGAAGCCGGGGAGATGTGACGACATGCCTCGCGTTTCACTCTTCACCTAATTGTGTTGATGTGGAGGCTGATATTAGTGTGCCGGTGGTTAATCTTCCCAGCGAGAGGAAATGGCTGAGCCATCAAGGGATACGACGCAGCTAATTAGACTTGTGTACGCTTCCATGTGTGTGAGGGGAGAGGTGGGGGTGAAGTGAGACGGAGCAAGAAAAGAAAATGGCTTGTTTCTCCTTTTTGTTATGAAAGTTTTTATTTATTGATTGAATGGGCACTGAAAGTTACTTCAAAATCCTGTCTTGCATGCGTGTTAAATCTTTTGAATGTCATGCCGCTTAATGACAGCATCCGCTTTCTGATAAGGGACAACTGGGGGAAACCTTAACATTCATTACAGCCTGACATTTTACCCACTCCACAGAACACCATCATGGAGAATTAAAGTCATCTGAAGTTGCACACAGAGCAAATGGCCTACCGGTACAATAATGCTGTTTTTGGCTTCAGCCTCCCCCGAGAAACGCTGTTAGTAGTTCTGACTGATTAGGGCCTGAAGCCACCGGCTCTCAATAAAACAGAAGACAAAGCTTCAACTCTTGCTGCTGGAAAATCAGGAGCAATGAATTAGCGATAACTGTATTAAAGGCGACACCATTAGACGGTCTGTCGGGGAAGAGGCGGACCCCTTTTCCTTGCAATTTGCAGAGTAGGTAATTTGCAGTCGGAAGGAATACAAGTGAAATGCTGAAGATTTCTTTTTCATTTTCTCTCTGTTGCTCCTCTGCGTCGTTTGCTCTCTCCTTCTGGCTACCAGTGACGGTAGTACTCACCTTATCTCCGCCGCACTGTCCCAATGTGACCTAGAAGTCCTCTTGTGAGGAGCGGTCAACTGTTCTGCCGCTCAGCTCGATATGACCCCATCGCTCTGGGTGGGAGGATCCAATATATTAAGATTATGTTGCGTGCTGTCACGCCCCACTTGGCTTGAGAAGTACTAGGCCAGCAATCATTTTTTTGCAAAGTCATACTGTGATTTATTTATTTATTTATTTTTTCCGCTCCAAAGAGTGCCTGAGGCCTTGTTTGATTTTGTTTTGTATTCCGACCTATTGCCAATGACATCCACACCGCTCATGCCCCATATTGACCATTAGCACACACAGTGCCCTTATCCGTCAGGCTGACAGTGACACTGTTTGCCACATTACCCGTCGCCCAGTCCATCTCTGTTAGTGGAGGGAGCTCAGCCCTGTCACCTGAGGGATAAAGTGTATGGTGGAAACTTGTGTCCTCTGAGGTATGCGGGGCAGATGCAGACCCTCCGTTGGTTCAGCTGTTGTGCCCGTGCCGACAGCGAGGCCACGGCTCGTCTCTGTTGTTGGAGGCGTTGCAGAGCTGGGCCAGATATTTATGGTTTGCTTTGCTGTGAGGTTTTCCATCCATCCATCCATTCCATCCATTTTCCTCCTCTTATCCGGGGTCGGGTCGCGGTGGCATGCCTCTTTAAATGAGAATTTAGAGTCATGGTGGTCCTTTTCGCAGGGGAGACTTTAGTTCCTGTGTGTTGCTTAGAACATCTCATTTCAAGCTCGAGGACTTGTATCTGTGTCTCTTCCACAACAAAGACAACAACATCTTCTTCCCAAACAGTACGCCTTTCACCTCTTTTATGACATATTTTCTCAGACTCTGGTTGGTGGTTGTGGTTTTGAACATGGTGGCTTCAGGTCAGCCCACTTGAACTGCTGGCAGCAGTGTGCCAGTTTATTTCCAGTACTCAAAGCTCTCAAAACAACTGACTCGTTTTTTCTGACCAGAAACTAATAAGCAAAATAGTTTTTTTGTTTTTTTTGCCCACACGCATTGTAATAAAAATCATACTGTACTTAAACAAACTGTGCAACAAGTCCACTTTATAATAAAAAAACAGGATCAAATTGAGAAACTACAAATTATTGGCAATTTTAAATTTATTTATTAAACTGGTATTTCAGGAACTTTTAAGGGCAGTTTTTCTCTGATCCCAAAGAGAGGAAAGGTTAAACTTGTAGTCCCTTTACCTTTTCATTACGGCAAAGCTAATGAGTCGTGTTTCTAGCTGCTGTGCTTTGTCTCAGAGGTCACTTGCTCTCATCGGGTGGTGTGGTACGAGATGACGAGTGCTTCAGACAGAGCGACTGTCTCGGTGACCTCAGCGGGATGTTCACAACCGCCTCTGAACTATCCCTCACCTGCTTCCATTATACTAGCCCGTGACAGTGAGCAAAGTAATGGGAGGTTACACGTTTTTGTCTGTGTGAGATCCGTCTGTGACAGCTGGATAATGCTCCCCTCTCGCTCTCTCAGCCAACACGTCACCTTTCCGCAGCCTCGCCCAATCGCTTGATACGACGGTGACTTCACCCTTTGATAATGGGATCCAACCTTCCTTCCCGTCCCTCTTTGCTCTCATCAGCTGCTTTCTCTAATTAGATGAGGGTGATTTCAATAAAGTTACTGTCGTCCTCACTCCATTAGTTATATTAACACTCGGATTTCTGCCCCGGAGTCGTCGATCTATCCTCAGTCTTTCACCGGGAGGGGGGCAATGCTCTTCTTTTCATGGATCTGTGTAACCTAGTTACTGAGGCCCAGCAGGGGAGGCCAATCAATTAATGAACAAAGGAGCCCGCTCGCTGAGAAGCGGCGCGAGTCTGGGACTATAAACGGGACGCTCCCAAAACATTGTCGCTGTCAGTTCAGTGCTCATCTGATGGATGTTGTTTTGCTTTGTTGTTTTGCGCGCGTCTTATGAGTCCTCTTTCAGAGGAGCGTAAAAGCCGGTGGATGCTGCTGCGGTACCTGTTCAAACACACTACCAGCCAATGTCCAGGTGTCTCTTTAAGGGGAATTAGTAGTGAAAGAACTAAAGGAAGAAGTGAACATGGAACGGGCAGCCTGCCTGTTGTAAAAGACTTTGAAAAGGGCCCGGAGGACCATTTGGACACTGTCACAAGTCCCTTGTCTGATTTTTATATTAAATTATTTCATTTAGCTTTCTTTTGCTTTAAGTGGTCTGTAGTAATACCCTTGCTTCTTCTCCAACCACCTCTTATATCTTTGAGAGGGATTGTGTATAAAGATTGTATAGCCAATGAAAGGAAACAAAAAAACATCAATGTTGCTGGCTTTGGGTGTTAACTCGCCCTTTTATTGTGGAATGTCTGCACAATGAAACTCTTGAACAGTGAAAGAAAAAGATGGATTTCAACATTTTGAATCATTACGTTTCATCGTAATTGAGATGTGAGTAAATGGACTGTGGCATTTTCTGCCACTATGTTGTGAAAAGGCTGGAAATGAAACCTGGAGCAGAGCTAACAAATTAGGTATATGTGCCGTGGTCAAAGGTTAAACGTCCATATTCAGTGATTCTGATCAGTCTCCCATGGCAACAGGCAGATTTGGACGGACAGGCCTCTTCTTTTGTCCACCTGTGCTCTCCCACTATCTTTCACCACTTTCTCATCCTTCCCTTTTCTCACTACCTCTTTTCATCCTATTGAATCCTCATTTTTCCCCCACGTCCCTCAGTTCCGCCCCTCATTCTCTCTTATCTTTTTTTTTTCTTTCTCTCTCTCTCCAGCCTCCCGGTCTCTCTGTCATCCCCTTTTTTTCCTTAATCCGGCTATTCGTCCCTAGTGTTCCCCTCCCTGTAGTTTCCAGCTCCGTCTCCCTGTGTGTGAGATCAGGGTGCAGGCTGTTGTAACAAGCTGTTGAATAATGTAAGCAGCGCAGGGCTATAGGCCAGAGTTTCAGTTAACCCTTTGATCTCTGATCACACAGTGCACATCATAAATGACAGCTCGACAGCAGGGCGAAGCAGCCCGAAGGCCTTTTTTGCTTCCGTCTTCCTCCAACCTCTACCTAAAGGATAAAGTCCCCCCCATCCGGTCCCATTGTCACGACCTTTGTAAGCAGCAACACAGTGAGTGTCCCTATCCTTTTGTTATTCAAACACTGATGTATAATTGAAGGGTTAGAAAAGGCGATGCTGAATAATTGATATTGGAGCAAAGATGTCGTGGCATCCTGAACTTTATCCTACTCTGTATTTTTTACCTGCAGTGCCGATAAAAGATTCACCAGTTTGCTTCCCTTCTGGTCGTCTAGTTCAGCGGGCACTGATTCACCGTGGCACCGAGCCGTCTCCTCTGACAGAGGAGCTATTATCATTATTTCATTCATACTTATTTCACCTGCGCGTACACTGCGAAGTGTCAAAACACAAGGCAGAGGACGGTAGAATAGTCCTATTAAATCCTCAACAACAGTCAAGTTTGCGCGTGTGTTACCAGTTTCTATCAATTAACTGACAGAGTCGTGCAAAAAAAAAAAAAACGTAACCAGCACACAAGGTCTCATTAACCCTTTGTAATCGATACAGATTCCCGTCTCCTTAAGTGCTTCTAGTTAACTTTAGAGCCTCGTATCCTGAGGCTAGGGTGTATTGATCTGCTGGACCGATTGGAAGTTTCCCTTCAGGAGGTGAAGGATAGCGGTGGGACTGGGGATGTTTTTGCAAGAGAGGAGAAGGAGTGGGTCTTCATGGCTGGATCAGCTTACTACTTCCTACCCCCACACACACCTGTTACTGCCAACGGGGGGGAAAACACCCCACCAATCTGTGTGGCTGTGTGTGTGTGTGTGTGTGTGTGTGTGTGTGTGAGAGAGTGTGGAAATGGCTTTGTGTGCTCAGGAGAGCAAATGGCTGAGAGGCGTAGCAAATGAGAAATGTGTTACATAGGGTTTATGGTGACGGCGTGTGGCTGAACCGCATTGACTTTGGCAGCTGTCGGCTGGTTATAGATGGGTGGCGGGAGACAGATTTTAGATTTTATAAGGCTAACGGTCTACATGACAGTCTGCTTTTCAGTTTGGGTGTTTGGACCCATAGCCCCACCGCCGAGCCGCATGTACCCAGCAACACGTGAATGTGCACACGTATACACACCATTGCACTGTCAGGTGTGTGTGTGTGTGTGTGTGTGTGTACAATGCTGAACAGTGATATTTAATCCATAACTCTGACAGGCTTTCCTTGAACTGACGGGGAAAAGCATCGCTCTCTTCCCACATATATACACCTCTCTCTCTCTCTCTCTCTCTCTCTCTCTCTCTCTCTCTCTCTCTCTC
>NW_022280049.1:671706-677878 GCF_004355925.1 Anarrhichthys ocellatus | reverse complement strand
CTCTCTCTCTCTCTCTCTCTCTCTCTCTCTCTCTCTCTCTCTCTCTCCCCTCTGCTCTCCCCTGGCCTGTTTCCCTAGCTAAAAAAATGATGTAATATTGGTTTCATCTCAAAGTGTTGTGTTCCATGGAAATACACTATTTATGCAGCACTGTCAAGGCTTGACCCTGTGCACAGGCCACGGCTATCCCCTGTGTGTGTGAGTGTGTGAGTGACACGGTAGGATACACAGCAGCTGTAGAGGCGGCAGCGAAGAGAGGAAATGGGAAGAGCCAGCACAGTAGACAGAGCCCAGATAGACCTGTCAGCTCCGTGACACCCACACATGCCTCACCCTCTGGTCCAGGAAGAGAACAGAGGAAGGGAAAGCAGCCCGGATGGCGACAGGTAGAGCGCTTCAGCGAGGGGCTGAAATAGACACGGAGTCTCGACCAGCTCCAGAGTTGGGACTAGAGCAGGGAAAGGGATAACGGTGAGCCGCGGCGGAGCACGGGGAACACGGGGAGAGGAGACCTGGAAGGTACAATGCCTAATTATTCCGAAGTATTCCCCCTCATTTGACTTTTCATAATGAATATATTGGAAAAAGCTTCTCTTAGAACACTGATCAACTGATAAAAACAGACAAATTTAAAACACAAGATAGTGATTGCATACGTTTTTTTTATTTTTTATCTCAGGTTAATAATTGGTAGTTAAAGTCTGGCAGTAATTACAGGCTTATGGCTGCGGGGATAGATCTGTATCAGCACATATATTAAAAGTTTAAAGTCCTGCAGCTAATAGGAGGTCTGGAGTGGACCCTGTCACTTCAGGACATCAACATTGTGTTTAAACCAGTCCTGTGTGGCTTTTGGCGGTTGTTTGGGATTGACGTCTTGCTAAAACATAAATCTTCTCATGAGTCAGTCCTCCGTCAAACTTCAGCAAGTTGATCCCATTGGTTTGTGCCGTGTTTTATTTGACCCTCTTCAACTCTTCCAGGTCGTGCTGCAAAGAAGCATCTCCAACGCACGCATCGCATTTTCATCTTTGTCTCATCGCACTATTCAACCGACTTCATTTTTGTTTCAAATGCTCCCACGTGCCTTCTGGCAAACAGTACCTGAGGTGTCACGTGAGTTATTTTTAACAGTGGCTTTCTCTTTGCCAATGTGCTATAAATCTGTGGCCGCTGAATCCCCCAGGCAGCAGTTTTTGAATGCACAACGGCCTCTCTGTGGCCTTCACACCAGTGTCCTTTAATGCAGAGAGATGCTCAGTTGTTTTTTTTTTCTCTTGGCAAAAAGAACAGCTGTGACGGATTCAGTCCTTCTTTAATGACTGACCTTACTGTACTACAAGGGATATTTCAACATCTGTTTTCTTGTATTTATTTAGAATATTCCTTTCACCTCGTAATGTAGTTTTTGACAGGATGTCAGCTGTTACATCATCCAGATACATTTTCACTTATTATTATTATTATTTTAGGATTTTCTGTTATTAACATCACACCACATATAGAGCTAATACTGTACATAACAAATGCCTTCCCATTGTTAAGTGTGAGCCCTTGTATATTTGTTGATCAATTTGTAGTTCTTTCTGTTGAATTGGTGGCCTACAAACAGCAAAGACAGTCTAAGGGGTTGAATACTGCCACGTTGGATTACAGGGGAGTGTGGCAGAGCTTCACTGTGGTTGTTTAAAAAAAAAAAAAAAAACCCCCGACTGAAGCAGAAACTAAGAGTGAGAGAGCGAAGAGAAAAGTCGGAGCTTAGCTTCAGTTTCAAAAAAACACACACGGTTTGTAATAGAATTCATGACCGGGGCTACAATTGGGAGTGTAATTATTGTTATTGCGATAACAATCACGAGGCTGGGTATTTCTCTGCAGTTGGAGATTTCACACATTTATTGCCTGCAATTACCGCGGCGGGGCCACGTGTCAAGTGTGCACTGTTTGTTTATGTAAAACATACAGTGTACAGCCCTCTAGACGAGCTTCTTCTGCAATCCATTTATCTGTTGTTTCTTGATTGGTCTTTGAAAGCAAGCTGCTGATTACGAGCACGTTTCCATGCAGGAGGAACAATCTTATCTGTTTTGATCTCGCAGGCAAAACTATGGGCAGCGCAACACAATCTCATCTCTTGTGTCAGCTATTCTTTCCGCACCGTGGTATTCCCATGGGAACGCATTTCTGCTGCGCGAATTACAGTCGGATCAGTGCGGGCTGCTTCTTATCTGGACATGAAAGAAGGGAAGATGGAAGAGGGAGGTGTAAAAAAAAAAAATAATAATAAAATAAAATAAAAAGCGGGAGAGGAAGGGAAAGAGGAGGCGAGAGGCAGGGCTCCCTTGGGTATGATAATACCTGATATTTACTGGGCGGCCTCTGAATCTAGCTCATCATCATTTCATGAGCAGGTATTGTACTTATCCCTATTACACTCCCAGATACATGCTCCGCTCGGCAGTTTCCCCCTCAGATTGATTGGGCAGATTAGACAGTTATATTGTTTATGTGTGTGTGTGTGTGCCACAGCCCGTGTTACTGCATGCCCGGGGATTTTATGTTTCGTTTGATAGTTTTCTCTTATTCATCTGCGGTCGTCACAAGCGCTGTTGTTGTTGTTATTTTGATAGCATCTCTGGTTCAAGACAGGTCAGCAAATTTGTTATTGCTGTTCCGCTGCAGGTGTAAGAGTCTTAATAAAACTGTTGTGCTTTAGTCAGAGATCCGGTGCAGCTCAGGATAGCTTCTTCTCAGCTGAATAGGCAGTTGATTTGATCAGCAGACCCTGCAGTATGAAACCACACTGACGAGCACTGTTATCTCGACTTGCCCCTTCCCCTCCGAGCCCCCCGAACTCACGCATCCACTCGCACACAGACGCGCCTTATCCACAAGCACTATGGCTTTCACCTCTGAGTGATGTCCATTGTCCGTATAAGGAGAGACCCATTACGAATCCCGGGTCCCAATGGAGACATTGTGCTGCCCGCCATGCTCCCTTGTCCTTCAGCGGCGTCCTGAGATGACAGTAGATAAACAATGTGAACAAACAGTCACTCCCACCAGCATTGATCCGGCTCCCGCGCCCCCCCTCCTCTCACCAACAACGCCACATTGATTCCACCTACATTCAATTTATATGAAAGCCCCCGTGCCCCACCTCCCTTTTCTTCCAGGACTGACAAAAATGATGAATGAGCAAGTCCTTCCTCCCTCTGCCACCACCTCCCTGTGCCTCGCGTTGGCTGTCCGAGGCACTACAAGCCTATTTCTCCTCTCAGAGATCCAATAGACTGAGGCCCCCCCTTTCCTCCCATGTAGTAGCTTTTTTTTTCTTTTCTTTTTTTTTGAGCGAACAGGGTGGGGGTTATTCATTGCCTCAGGTCCTTCCTATAATTCCACACGTAAACATGGCCACTGCCGTAATTTCAAGCCTACACGACATCCATATGCATGATGTCAAACCATCAGAGAAGACCAGTGAAGGAAATGATTATGCATTTCGATTGCACACACCATGGGATCTCCTCTCCCGTGGCTTCTGGCTAATAGTCTGCGATGCCACTCAAAGATGAAATCGTATGCAGAGCCTCCAAAGTGGGGTCAATTATTTCTCTTTCTCTGATTAATCCGTCCACTTTGTAGTCTCATGAATGAGATTGCAGTTAATTTAGACATGACACCGTTCATGTTTGGATCCGTCGTCATTTGTGAAAGATAATGGCTTGGCTGTCCGCCCTAATGGGAGTTTCAGCTTCCTGCAGTATTTTCTATGTACAGGTCTGCAGTATGATGTCTTCCATGGTCTCATGTTTTTTTTTTATTTGGTTTTTATTGTACAGATCCAGTGTCCCCATGCTTGTAAATGGGGCACACAGTGTCTATAAATAGATGAAATAGATATACTGTGGTAGCGAGCTGCCGGTGGTTATCAGCAGGAGGGGAGGGGGGATATGTGCATACGGTGCTTATTTTTATGTGCTGCTTCGAGGTGATCGAGGCTATTGATGAAGGTGTTGGTTCCGCTCTCGCCACTCTACCCCACCACCCAGAGGAGTAATACCGTTCAGGAAAGTCTCCATTTCACATCTCTGCACCGTTCCCTAATGACCCTTCCACTCTTTGTCTCCGCCCCGCCACAGTTTTCCCATGGCTCCCTCCCACAGCTCATCCACACTGCTTTTCACACGGCGAGGTAATCCATTTTACAGTTTCCTGCCGCTCTCAGAACGCTCCTGCTTGAGATCCCCGATCTAAAGAGGACGGGAGGTTTGAGAAGCCTGTTCCAAGATGAAAAAGACTCTGAGAGCGTCATGTATATTTTATTCTCTGCCCTGTGTTTTTATTTATGTTTGTCCTAATCGTCCCCACAATAATATGAATGTGTGAAGATGCCATTATGCCTGTGCCTGCTCAGGCTTTCCTCATGGAGGGTGATATCAGCGTTGATGGGATCTGACATGATCTCCTCTAATGGATGTCTAAGGGTGGGATCTTGCTCAGTCAGAGTAGAGCAGTGGCACAGAAATGCCTAAATTCTCTCTAATTGTCAATGAACACTTTAGCTGTCGTTCCATTCTGGTCATAATTGCTCTTAGGAAAAGATTGCAGTCCCTTGTCTGGTTTTGAAGATGTGTCTCTGCCTCTTCGTCCCATTATTGTGTCAACGAATAACATTGCAATCATTTCAATTACGACAGCGTTGGGGCCGAGGTCTCCAAGTAGGGCCTTGAGATGTAATTGGAGGGGCACCGGCGAATCGAGGAAAGGCATTTTTCTTCTGTGAAATTGCCTGAGTCTTGGGGACAGTAAATTGAGGTGGAGAAAAATGATGTGATAATTCAGCCGCATGGTTTGGTAGGGGGGGGGGGGGGAGAGAGAGAGAATGTTCTGAAAGTCACTTTCTAGAGAATTGGAAGGCAAAACTACATTTCCCTCCCGAGTCCTCTGTCCTTCACGCAGCGGCGTGAAATGAATTGATGAGACAGAGGGAGAGGGAAGTGTCGGTGTAAATGTTTGCAGCTAGAATGAAGCTGCCTGCTTGTGCATTCAGATTGGCTGAGGGGTGGGAGGCTCGAGCCAGAGTAAAAATACGGCGCCGCGCTCCACGCTATTTCATGGCCTAAGCCTTTAATCGCAGCAGCAGCAGCCACAATGGATGCATAAAATGGAATTCAAATTTCAGATTGATTGATTCTATATTGATGAATGCCAAGGCTGGTTTAAGGAAAGGAAGAAAAAAAAAACGGCCAGCGACTGTGACTTTTTAAATGTAACCTTTTTAAGAAGGCGAGTCCTTTCTCCCTCTCATGTGCCTCTTTGTTGCTTTAGATGTGCTTCAAAAGAAATGTGAAAATTTGTGCTTTTTTTTTTTTTAAAGTTTAATCTCTGGCATGAAAGGGTAGGATGCTCGATGCAAATCCAGAAATTAGCTTTAGCTTTGCTTCTTGCTGCGTGTGATGGAGACTTCCAGCACAGTGGTCTCGTAGCACCATTTTGTAACGAGGCGAGGAGTAGAGATGCATCGCATTTCGACCTCCTCTCCTCCATACAATGTTCACTCCTTCGCCTTCATCTCTCTATTGTGTCTAGTTTCTTAATCCCTTCAAGGCATCTCTCACAGTAACAGAGCTGGCATAAGCACATTTGTTACTGTTTGCAGTCTCGTGATTAACAGGATTACAGATTGGGGATTACACTGGCGTCATTCTTACCCATTCTTAACCTTGACCCATGCCGCCGTGTACCATTCAAACGGTGCGACCAAAGTTGTTTTTGTCTTTTGTGAGGCCTGAGTGTTTGCACAAAAGCTCAGCAATATTTGTTCAGGAATAAAACGAAACACACGCGCTTTGTCGTTGGATGATTTGGACTCGGCTAATGAGTCTCCCGGGTCCGTCTCCGCTGTGATGGAGCCACTGTGGTAGATGCAAATCAATACAAAGACACGGACAAAAAACGGTAGCCTTTTGATGAGCGTCCTATGGATTACCGCCCTCCCTCTATTTCCTGTTGCACAGTTTCTCCTGCGTCTCCATGGAGAACGTGTGGTTGCCAAGGTCTGTGGTGATTGAACACAGAGGGTCGTCGTTTATTTCTGTCAGTCTGGGGCGAGGGGATGGATCGGGGAGAGAGGCGGGCAGTGGGGGAGAAGGGGGGGGGGGGGGGGGGG
>NW_022280049.1:654547-671606 GCF_004355925.1 Anarrhichthys ocellatus | reverse complement strand
GGGGGGGGGGGGGGGGGGAACTGTTGGGTCCTGAGGGGCTCGAAGGGTCCAGCTCTCCCTTTTAAAAGTTTATTTGTCGAAGGGATCACCCACGGCTAGTCTGACTCTGCTCCACGGTGTTAATGTACTGACTCTCCTCACAAGCCCTGGGACACTTGGTCGTATTCACACTTTACACTTTAAAAGAAGTGCAACAGCAGTGTCGGGGGGGGGTGAACAGGACGTGTGAGGCTACATATGGCCAACGTTAGCGTTGTTTATCCAGAGAGTTGTTACAGCTGAGGACCAGGCTCCGTCCCCCTGTTGCTCATCGTCTCTCATTAATCTAGCAGCATGGTGCTGGCCTGCTTCCCATGAAGTAGAGGGAGCAGGTTTTAGTGACCACCCACCCCGAGGAAAAGCATTAGTCTGTCCTCTCGACCGTCACCTGCCATTGTTTATGCCTCCACTTCACTCTGTCACCATCTTTCAGCTGCTATAAAATAACGAGGGGACTATTTTAATTGATGTTTTCAAAGCCTTGAGATTGATGGTCGCCTCGGGGGGCAATTTCTCGCTCATTTCTCCCGCCAATCGGTTTTTTTTCTCGAGGTTTGGTAGTTGATCATCTTGTCTTTCCCCTTTGCTCGTTTCTCCCTTTCCACTCATGTTACTGCTTTTTTTTTATTTTTATTTCCTCTTATTGGTCCATCTGCCACCTCCATTTAGTCCACATGTGCGGATACTGAGCTCATATTCAGTCTGAGCTCTTTCCATCTTTGGGAATGAAAAGATTGGCTATCAGATACGCATTAGTCTCCATCTGCCGCTCCCTTTTATGCATGAGTTAAAACGCTGACTCTCTTTGGCAGACTCGGGTCTCTACGCACCTTTTGGCTGCTCTGTACCTTGCGTATGTGTCTGCTGGCTACACCTCTCATCCGCCGAACATGAAATATTCATGTTCTCGTTTCTTCCTCTACATTTTTGCATCAATTACCGCGGAGGGAGATGTTTGCGGTCGTATCTCGGCTTCTTCGGAGGTACGCATGGCACAGAGAGTAGAAGACTCATTAAGTAAGATGGTGCAGACGTTTGAGATCCATTAGCCATTATTCTCTTATGTCAGTGCTATATGCTCGTCTCCATTATAGTCTAATGTATTGTGCTCTATTTAGCTGGCCCGATCTCAAAGCTGTAGTTTCACACTCGAGGCCTTGAGCTTTCCATCTATTTGTGTCGGCGGCTCTCTTACTCCCCCTCTCAGGCTGTCACATTCTCTCTCTCCCTTCCTTCCTTCCTTCGGTTGTAGCCCTCTCGGTCTGAAGGTCGACACTGGGAGGCGGTCATCACATCAATGGGCAATAAGTGAGGTTTTCTGCGCCTCTACTATGTTTGTGGTGTGTCACCATTTAATCTGCTCTCAAGCCCTTTTCAGCAGTGTCAATAAAGTCGCGGCAGAGCTCATTGTCTCCCTGCAGACGCAGATAACACGTCTTCACTCGGGTTAATCATTAACGGAAAATAACTTAAGATTGCCTTTTTCCTCAAGACTGGAGCCTGGTGATATGTGTTTGAAATCATTATTGCATTATTGATAATGTTATTTTACTATATCAATATACAACACGTCTCATACATGTGCACAAGGGAGACTTTACTTATTCATGCTGGGATGGATTCACACCCGTTCACTGATGTGCAGGGTGCGGTAGTGGTGGGCAAAGAAATGCAGCAATGCACCAGCAAAGACCGAGAAGAAAAACGCCGGCTGTGCAATGTTAAAATATATATATATATATATATATATATATATATATATATATATATATATATGTCAAAGATGCAAACTGCGCTTTGGTAAGAAACCAAGCAATCCACAGGGAACCTTTAATTGACATATTTGATATCTTTTGGTTTTTGACTATTGGTTGAACAAAACAAGTAGTTTGGAAACGTGACATTTTATTGACCCTGGGAAATTTGATCATTTGAAGTTTTAATTTATTTCTCTATTTTCTATTTTGCCAAACTTTCTCCAAAAGACAGTAAAACTGTGAGGCCTCGGTGTTGTGTTTAAAGTCGTCTCCCCCTGTCTCCTCTTCTGCTTCACTGTTTCCAGCAGCAGCCACTTCCTGTGACTAATCATTCTTTGATATGCCACGACACAAACCCCCTCAGAAACCAACAAACAAGGCATCGTGAGGATCTTCAAGCGACCAGGGCTGTTGCTTTTTGTCTGCTCGGCTGCGATGCATTCTCTGAACGCCCACTGTTTTTTCACGGCCTCTCTTTACATTTACTCCCCGTAAAGAGGAAACTTGGACACGACTCAGAGAAAATTGTGATTTCTTCCACTGCACTCGCGGGGAGATTTAAGGCATCCTGTTAAGCTTAGCTGGGAGGCTGGAGGGGGCAGAGCTACTCGCCAGAATGCTGACCTTGACAACATTAAAGGGACACTAATATGGGCTGTATTTTTCACAAAGAAGTACTGTGTTTACATGAACGATAACTTCAGTAATCAAAGGATCGTCTAATTTATATGTATATATTTATATCTAATTCATCTAGTTTATAGGATCCATTGGGCTGAGCACAGTATGGCTACTCTTGTATTTGTAATGTTACTCTCCTTTAATTAAACTTTGTTTTTATAGTGTTACTAATAAACCCTTTGATGGCATTATCAAATCCATTTTATGTCTGATTTGTGTCTGAGTCTTGATGGGTTTTGGTGGTCACTGTTTAATGCTTTTGGGTTGAGAGGGTTGTGACTACTCTAATGTGGTATCTAGGGTTTTACAAAGGGTTGCGTGTGCACCTCGATAGCGCTCCAGCTTAATGGACGGAGCATTTCCATGCAAAGGTAATGATGCTCCGTGTCATTTCTCCAACAAGCCTCTAAATGGAGAAGTTATGTATTTGTAAGCGGCGAGTTCGCACCGTTCTCATCCCGCATTGTGTACTTTTCTCACTCGGCTTGATGGGGATTGGCTAAAGGGCCGGTGTATTATAATAGGCCTGCAGAGGGTATGGGGATGTATATTGAGTGTGGTAAGGGCTTTTCTCCCGGAGTAATGGATCCTGCTGTTACTGTCACTGTCATCCACTCCTCTGCTCTTGGATCGCTTCCCTTCCGTCAGCTTGCTTTTCTCCCTTCTTCTGCACTCCATTTTGGTCTGGATACTGTTGAGGATTTGAGGGAAATAGAAGGCGAGTGTCCCCCGTGGGTGATGGCTTCACTTGTATGCAGTCGCACAGTCCTCCTGGACTGAACCCGGGATTGGCTCGCCTCGAGGCTTTGTTGTCACTCACTTTCTGCCTATTGATTGTGTGGAGGCTGCGTGAGCAAGTGTATTTTTTATTTATTTCTGTGTGTTTATGTTTGCGCTCACAGGGGTTAGGTGTGTGTGTGTGTGTGTGTGTGTGTGTGTGTGTGTGTGTGTGTGTGTGTGTGTGGAAATTGGCAGCTCTTACTCTGTGTAGGTGATTGCAAGGACTACTTTGGAGTGAACTTTTGGAGTGTTGGCACCGGCAGTATACACGCATCTCCCACACACAGCTGAACCCACACAACAAAAGAAAGCAATATGTCGTCTGTTCTATAGGTGCTGCTGCTCTCTCAGATTTTGACATTTTCTTCTGTCCTGCTGTTTTTCTAGGTGAGGAGTTTCGATCCTAAGGGAATGGTGCTGCTGAGATGACCTGCGTGACATTGCTTTTCTCAAGAGATCATTCTCCAATCAAGAGAGCGGGGCGAAATCTAACCGGGACATGGTTGGCAGGTTCTCATGATGGACAGGTGATGGAGTCTTCCATCATCTTTCTCCACTAGTGACTCGGCCTGCCTGCCAGCCCTCCCTCTGAGGCATAAGTGTGCACCAGCAGTCCAAGGGCCCCCTATTTCTCTGCCATGGTGACATAAGCAGTGCTGCAATATGAGGGAGAGCCAACGTGAGACTGTCTCATTTCTTTCTCCAGTAGCTGCCGCAGCTGCTGCTTTAACGCCGTTTGTGTTTAGCTCGATAGCAAGGCTGACTCTGCTGTGAATAATCCCTGCTCACCGTTTTCTACCCACGCCGAGAGAGACTGTCCCCCGTGTTGCTGGGCTGGTGGGGCGGAGCGGTGTGGCGCGAGACGATGCTGGGATGCGTGACACGCCTCCGTCGGCTGGTCCGTCTCCTCCCCCTGCAGACCTCCCTCCTCCTCCTCTTCCTCTTCTGCACTGTCAGCGTCTTCATCTCTGCCTACTTCCTCTATGGCGTCAAGCGGGAGCTGGAGCCATCGGGAGGGGGCGTGTCCGGGGCCGAGGGAGCATCCGCGGACTCCGATGACCCGAGGGTCACGCCGTCCCGGCTGCTGCCGCTGCGGGGCGTCTCAGGGGGCCCAGGGGTGGATCCTGGAGGGGCCAGGACAGATCCTGTGGTTCTGGTGTTTGTGGAAAGCCAGTATTCTCAACTGGGTCAGGAGATTGTGGCCATCTTGGAGTCTGGCCGGTTCAAGTACCGGACTGAGATCTCTCCCGGTAAAGGGGACATGCCCACGTTGACGGACAAAGACAGAGGGCGTTTCACACTGGTGATTTACGAGAACATTCTCAAGTATGTTAACTTGGACGCCTGGAACCGAGAGCTGCTGGACAAATACTGTGTGGAATATGGAGTGGGCATCATTGGCTTCTTCAAGGTTAGGACAACACCACACTCCCTCTCCTCCCTCCCTCCCTCTTTCCTCTCACTCACACCTTCTGCCCTGTCCATCTGGCTCCTCCGTCTCTAAGGAGATGGGATTCACAGGGTTGGAAAGACCTGGCTGGTTCAGTATCACTCAGTCCTGTTGCACTTTGTAATCCTATGCTCTATGTATTTTTTGTTCATCTTTATTCTGCAACCTGGTCTCCTTCACTCTTCTTGCCCAGTCTCTTGTTTCTCTTTTCTTCTCTAGTTTTAGTTACTCTAAAGTGCTCTAAACCTCTTTCTTCCTCTATACCTCTTTTACCTTCTCTCTCTCCTCTCTCTCCTCTCTCTCTCCCAGTAATCCCTAGCTGAACCTGTTTGCCTAAAGGCCTGTTTTCTGGTCTTATGGTTTTGATCATCATCTGAGCCATGGAAAGAATAAGAGATGTGGAGGCATGGATGGTGGTGCCGTGATATTAGGGGTGGAGGTGAAGGTTAGAAATGAAAGCCTGGTGGGATTTACCAGCTATTGGGAGAGGAGGAAGCAGAGCAAGGGTGTGCATCCCAATGAATGGACACACAGCGCTGCTGCTCGGCTATCTGAACCGACCTGTCTGCAGTAGAGCCCAACTGGTGTCTGGATACCCGATTTTAGCATTTTACAAATCTGCATTGGAACGTGTGTTAAGAAACGAGAGATAGATAACAAGAAAATTCATTACAAATACACAAGATAATTGGGATTAACAAATATTTATGGTCATTTACACATTTTGTCACCTTTACTTTTCTACATTGGGTTTTAATAAGGTCGGAAGAAATTAAAAAAATAAACAAAATAAATGGTTGATTTTGCAGTTATAATATTTACACATACAGCAATCGGGTCTGTGGGGCCGGAGGAAAGAATATCTGATATCCAATATTGTTATTGGATTTTTCCAATATCGGTGTCTGTCAGGTTGTAGTTAATAGATGTGAACACCACACAGCGTATGTCAGCGTGTGGTGGTCCTTTATCTTACATCCACCACCACACAGGCATCGTGGTGAAGTTTCTAAGACTTCAGTAAAAGTGCAGGAGAAAGTAGGACTTGTGGAGATGTGAGAGATTTGGAGAATGACACATGAGAGAGGATAAATTTCAATGAATAATCACTGAACCCCTTAGACTTTGAATCTTAGAGGACACAGCAGGAGGTCATTCATTTTGACTGCAATCTCGGAGCACAGCAGATTGAGCATAGCAGGTAGACGCTGCCTCATGCCTTCACGTTTGAGTAGGCCTGACATTCTTCATTTCACACATGATTGGAGGAATTGGGGAATTATATCCAATACGTTTCTATCTTTATCTAATCTGTGTGACTTGTCTCCGTCTCTCTGTCGATCAGGCCAATGAAAACAGTCTGCTCAGTGCCCAGCTGAAAGGCTTCCCTCTCTTTCTGCACTCCAACTTGGGTCTGAAGGACTGCACCGTCAACCCCAAGTCCCCCCTGCTCTTTATCACTCGATCCGGGCAGCCCCTGCCAGGTCCCCTCCCCGGGGACGACTGGACCGTGTTCCAGTCCAACCACTCCACGTACGAGCCCGTGTTGCTGGCCAAGACCCAGTCGGCTGAGAGCGTCGCGTCAATGGGGCAGAACGCCGCTCTGCTCCCGTCGGTGGTGCAGGACCTGGGGCTCCACGACGGCATCCAGAGGGTCCTGTTCGGCAACAACTTGGTCTTCTGGTTGCACAAGCTGGTGTTTGTGGACGCCGTGGCCTTTCTGACGGGGAAGAGGCTCTCGCTGTCCCTGGAGCGCTACATCCTGGTGGATATAGACGACATCTTTGTGGGCAAAGAGGGCACCCGCATGAAGGTGCCTGATGTAAAGGTGAGTTTGTGCATGAGTTTGAGAGTGAAATAAAAACTTTTATCAGAATAGAAACTGAACACATTTATGTATTTTTCTTTCAACAGCTCTTTGCTAAAATATCAAAAATTGCCTCACACGTAGCATGTGGTACCCTGTGCCAGTCATACAGAAAAACCCGTCTCCCGCTCCTCTTCTCCCTTTGAAATGCATTCGTCCCAGTAGGCCGCTCAAAGCTGACAGGCCCCAATGCTCACACTGTCACAGAAGCTCCACAGCAATGAATATTTCAGGGGCCCAGAGACGTACAAAGAATGTTGAAAAGCTCCTTGTTTGCCTCCCCTCAGAGCAGAACAGACCCCCTCACATCTGGAGGCCGAGGGTGTAAGAAAAAAAAAAATATATATATATATATCTATATGGAGGAAGCATCAAGCCGCCTCACTGGCAGAGCAACAGCAAGCTTTTAGGAACAAATCACACCCTGACAAGACGAGAGAAATCAGTGAGCGAGAGAGAGGGTGTGTACTGGGTCTCCTCCAGCGTGGAGATCAAATGAAACAAACACCCGAATCAGAGGAGAGAGAAATATCAAACGGAATGAAGGAGAGGAGTGAGGCAACCGGGACTGGATGTTGGATGTGTACCGAGAGAAAATTGCGGAGTGAAATATGCATGTGGGCACGCGGGTGTTCACGCTTCCTCATTAATGCGCTCGTGCACCGGTATGAGCACAACATGTATTGACTCACTCTTGCTTTCCTCCCACTGTTTCAGGCCCTGCTGGAGACACAGAGGGAGCTGCGCACCCATGTGCCCAACTTCACCTTCAATCTGGGTTTCTCAGGGAAATTCTTTCACGCTGGTAAGACGCGGCCCGTGAAGAGAGCCTTTGCTACTGTTCATTTGAGCAGAGATGAGAACACGTACTAAACCAAAGAGATAACACCTCTGTTTTGATTCACAATGTTTTAATTTCTCTGCTCCACTTCTTCTCCTTCATGTCCTGACTTTATTTCTTCTGCTATTAATCTCCCACATGCTGCTCGCTAATATTTGAACTTCTCCCTCTGCCCCTCTGACTTTCATTTCCTCCCTGATCCCATTTCACCTCTGCCTCCTCTTTCATTGTCCATTTTTTTTACCTCCTCCATTTCCTCATCTCCCCTTGTTTTTCTGTTAACCTCCTCCCTCCTTTACACTCTCTCTGTCACGTCCAGGATCCGATGAGGAGGACCTGGGAGACGACCTGCTGCTTTCCTACGTGAAGGAGTTTTGGTGGTTCCCTCACATGTGGAGCCACATGCAGCCCCATCTATTCCACAACCAGTCCGTGCTGGCCGAGCAGATGTTGCTCAACAAGAAATTTGCCATGGTGAGTCACGGGGGGGGGGGGGCAAAGGTCAGATCACAGCTTTGGGTGAGCGCCTGATCAGAGCTGTACTTGCATATCTCATCTTCCTTGTTCAAATAGCGGTCTATAGCAAGCTGGTAATGCTTTTTACAAGCTATATTCTGTAGGATTTGAGTCCTGGTTGATGATACCTGTGGTTACAGAGGTAACAGCAAGTTTAATACTACAGTAAACACTACTACGTTGTTGGGAAGAGCAACGGGTGTATCTGTTCGCTGTGCAGCCAAACAAAGTCACGTTGTTAATATTAAAATATTTCCAACTGCTATCGGATTTCGTGCTGCACACAACAGTAGGTTAGCTTGCTCAGGTTGGAGAGGTGCAGTCTAACTGTGGCGGATCCTTCTTGTTCCATTTCGTCCTTGTAAAAATACAAATGGACAGAGAGGGGATGAAAATGAGATTGGCATTTTGTTCACACTTCGTTTTGCCAGAATTAGCATCAGCAACGACCGAAAGAGAGCGAACAGTAAACGGTGTGAAAATGATGGTTTTCCTGTGAATCCCTCCTGTGAATGAAGGCTGAATCCAGCGTGGGAGTGGTGGACTCCACCACCACCAATACGAACTACTATATATAGAGAGAATCACTGAATGTTAAAGCATTAAATGGCTATTGCGGGAAATATGCTGATTGATTTGTGGGGGGTGGGGTTTGATTTCATGAAAATCTTCAGGATTATATTCTAGCTTTCATATGTTGGGAACATGATGGGTTGCCCTTTTTCATTCTCTCTTTTTCTTGCCTCCCAACTCTCACTCTTCAACCTCTAGGAGCATGGGATCCCCACCAACATGGGTTATGCGGTGGCGCCCCACCACTCTGGCGTCTACCCTGTCCACATGCAGCTGTACGACGCCTGGAAGAAGGTGTGGGGCATTAAGGTGACCAGCACAGAGGAATACCCACACCTGAAGCCTGCCCGCTTCCGCCGAGGTTTCATCCACAGCGGCATTAGCGTAAGACCACTTCTCATCCACATCGAGCATCCATGAGGCCTCATTATCTTGTTACCTCTGGCCCGTTGTTTTCCCTCCACTTCTCTTCTCAACGTCCATTATTTTTTCAGCTAATAATCCCTTTCAGGGTTCTCTTTCTCCATCAACATATGCTATCCTTCATTCATTAATTATCTCGCCGTCTCTACCGCCTCCAGTTCTTTTGTACTTATTCGTCGCTCATGACCAGCGGCTACTCTCCATCCTGCAGTTTTCCATCATCCTCCTTTCTATTCCGCCTGTGCTTTCCTTAAGTGCTGTCCCACAAAGATACTGAGCAGAATCTTATTGTCATGTATGGTATATCTCTGAGGCAATCTCATTAGTCTTAGCTGGGCTGCTGCATTCTTCTACTAAGTAAGAGATAATAGTGTAGGAAAGTCGAGTGAACCTGTCCGAGTAGTGCTGCCCAGCAGGCCTCAGCACCACCACATAGCATAGCAAATGTCTGCACACAACCAATCACTAAAATGTCACCCACCCCCCCAAAGAAAACTGCACCCCATGCAACTTCACAGTGCCAGCCGGTGCTGAATAATATACTCACGAGAGCAGAATTAAAGTTGAATAGATAACATTCAAGAGGTTCAAAAAAAAAGGAAGACATCTTATCTATGTCTTTCTGCAGTTGACCTTCAGCGCTGATAGGAAACGGTGCAGCCTCGATCCAGTTCCTTTGTAGCGTTGGCATTCAGTCAGCCTGTGTGGTCTCAGAGCTCTACAACCGTCCTTCAGATAGCGCCGCAGTCTGAATGGACAGTCTCCACTGCTTACTGATGATTGATATTCAGTTCCCCTGACACTCCAAACTGTAAACGCATTTCCATGAATTTCCATATAGACTCGGAGTGAATAAGGGGTTTGCTTTGGCTAGATGAGCTGCATAATATGAATGTTATTGAGAGCAAACAATGTGTGGGGTAACCGCCTGGAGTCCTGACAGCGCCGCTCTCAGCGGAGGGCTGATGGTGTTTGTGTGTATTTGTGTGGATGCATTTCTTTGCGATTTCCTTCATCAATGTGTGTGTGAGTGACTTCTTTTTTTTTTTTGTCCTTTTGGTGACTTTGTGTTTATTTCACAGGTGCTGCCCAGGCAGACATGTGGTCTTTTCACACACACCATCTTCTATAAAGACTACCCAGGCAGTCCGAATGAACTGGACAAGCTCATCAATGGAGGAGAACTCTTCCTCACTGTTTTGCTGAACCCTGTGAGTCCAAGTATACATCCACAAGCCACCGCTTTTGTCTTGCACACTTGGAAACCCATTTAACTGGCGGTGCAAATTGAAATCTAAATGAGGGACAGGACAATGACTCGGCAGTGAGTCATGCAGTGACGTCTGCGTCGTGCTTTCTGTTTTTTACACTACTGTGAAAGCCACAAAAGTCACCCTGAATAGTCTGCAGATAATTTTATTCTTCTCAATTACTCTTTAAAACTAAACCATGTTCAAACTTTGAATAAGCACCCTTTGTTTAAATAATTTCACTATTGTTTGGTCTTTCCCTTACATCAATTTCGCCCCGGCTTTATCTTGAAGTACATTTGTATGAGCGTGAAAGGGAAGCAATTACTCTTGTGTTTTTAGTGGCCTGTCAGTGACACTGCCTCAGTTAAAAGAGGGGTTCTTGATTTTCTTAAAACAATAGTTTGATATGAGAATTGCAACAGGAAAGCAATTTCATCATCAGTGATAAACGATATCCACAGATCTCTGAATACAATGTCCATATGAGCACCAAACATTGTTATCTTAACGTTTAGCAGGTGTGCTGTCCTTATTCTGATGACAATTAGACAAATCAGTCATATTTAGGTGGGCAAGTAACAATTTATCTGTGTCATTATCTATTAATCTGCTTAGTATTTTCTTGATAAATCCGTTCAGTTTACGCTGTCATAACAGCAAAAAATATGAAATACGATTGCCTTGATCTCATTACGACACCTTCAATTACTTGTTAATTCGAACCAACTGTAAAAATTCAAATATAATATATAGATATGATAAATATATGATATTTGTCAGATATGGGATACAATATATGGGATACAATTCTCCCATTTTAGAAGCCAGAACAATTAAAAGTTTGACATTTTGACAAATCAATTAATCGACTAACTGTTTCAGCTTTAGCTAAGTTGACATATCACACATTACTGATAATGTGCCGTTGAAACAATTCATACCACCCACCCCCAATTTATAGCATATTGAGTTTGCCTTCATCCACATTTAATAAGTCCTCCTCTGCTTGTTCCTTCCCGTCACAGATCAGTATCTTCATGACCCATCTGTCCAACTATGGGAATGATCGCCTCGGCCTGTACACCTTCAAAAGCCTGGTGATGTTCCTCCAGACGTGGACCAACCTGAAGATGCAGACCCTGCCACCTGTTCAGCTGGCTCAGAAGTACTTCAGCCTTTTCCCCTCCGAGAGAGATCCACTCTGGCAGGTGATGGCGATATCATGTATTTATATATTTATTGCATATTAAATTTGCACCCAGTAGTCATCTTTTTTTTGACAGCTTTCAGTTGAATGCTGCAATAGTGACACAAAATAGCAGACGACGGTACTGTATAAAACACATTGTATCCCCTAAAATATGTCATTAAACAGTAATGGCTTCAATCCTTTGAAATAATGGCTTTGCTAATGAGTAATACATTGTTTTATGGATGGATGGAGAGCAATGTCGTTACTCATCGTAGCATATTTTATTAAAATGCATCTCATTTGTTAACTGTAGTGCCCGGCGAACAAAGATTAACCTACTTTCCCTTGTATTGTAGAATTGAGGTATTTGTTAGAACTTTTGTAGAAACCACACTTAAAACAAAACGATTGTTTATCTCTATTGTGGCTACAGGATCCTTGCGAGGACAAAAGGCACAAGGACATCTGGTCCAAAGAGAAAACATGTGACCGCTTCCCCAAACTGCTCGTCATCGGGCCTCAGAAGACAGGTGAGAAACGGTGCTTCAACACCACCTACAGGAGGAATCTGGAAATGATTAAAATAGAAGTTCATCGTTCCGTTGGAAGCAGAAGTCGGGTCATGTTCAGAGTGGTTTGAATGCTGCTGTTGTTTACACTGTGTGTTCATCTTATCATGGGATGTACACTCCCTTAAACCCTTTTCCTCTTTACTTCTCCTCTTTGTCACTTGCTCTTTCTTTCTCCTCTCAGGGACGACAGCGCTCTACCTGTTTCTTGGCATGCACCCTGACCTGACCAGTAACTACCCGAGCAAGGAGACCTTTGAAGAGATCCAGTTCTTCAATGGGCACAACTACCACAGAGGCATCGACTGGTAAGAAACCGCACAGACTTTTGTGACGTAGCAGTGCAGCTACCAAACACATTTAATTAACTTCAGGATTTGAAGTGCATTATTTCCTTTGATTTTGGGTGTTTACTTGTTTTTGACATTACATTTGTTGAGTTCAATTTAGATGTTAGGTTTGTGAGCACAGACTTGTTGTGGCTTGAGGGAGTAAAACTCGGTGGCAAAGTACAGATGCGATAGTAAAACTTCAAATATACAGGAAACTTCTGAATATTTAATCTGTAGGAATGCAGGTGACATCAAGTTAAAAAACATGAAAGAACAGTTGAAAAAAACATTCGATTGAATTCTGACTTTCTCATTAAATTTCCAACCCCAAGGTGGTAGAGGTGTTTCTGTTTAATGCAAATGAAATCAAGAAGCGAAATGCAAATGATGCCAACACCCCACTCAACAACAAATACACTCATTAGTGGAATTCCTGAGAGCAAGACCAGCCGCACAAACAACACCTATTTAGTTAAACCTTCCCTGTTTTGAGTTTCCTGTAGGTTTAATTGATGTGAAACCTGCATCAACGAGAAGCTTCATGCAGCACAGCAAAAAGAGTCCAACACAAAATTCACTTGGCAGGCTTGATATTTATGTGAGCGGGCAGCCCAAATGTTAACGTCGTAAGTGCTGCTCGATGGGGTTTTTTCTTTATACGAGGTGACAAGCTGTTGTACGTGGCCGATCACCCACGTAGCGTATAGAGAAATTATTCTAAATTGGACCGGATCAACTACGGCTGCTTGTAATACTTAGTGTGTTTGTGTTTGCTGTGCGTTAGGTATATGGAGTACTTCCCCCTGCCCTCCAACACAAGTTCAGACTACTACTTTGAGAAGAGTGCCAACTACTTTGACTCTGAGGTGGCTGCTCAGAGGGCTGCAGCCCTCCTACCCAAAGCCAAAATCGTCACCATCCTCATCAACCCAGCGGACAGAGCTTACTCTTGGTACCAGGTCTGTCACAGGCAACCCTGAACTAACAACACGAGCACCTTTTAAACAAAAACCACCGTAGTATAAATCGATTTATTTTGCTCACTTCTCTGTCTGCCCACAGCACCAAAGAGCCCACGATGACCCGGTGGCGTTGAAGTACTCCTTCCACGACGTCATCACCGCAAGCCACGACGCTCCGGTCAAACTACGGGTCCTCCAGAATCGCTGTCTGGTGCCAGGCTGGTACGCCATCCACCTGGAGCGCTGGCTCAACTTCTACCACTCCAGCCAGGTACCGTGGGTGTGTTCATGCACGTAGTGGTGGGCAGCGTGCAGTTACAAGCCACGTTGGCTTAAGTCGGGATGTGAAAACGTTCCCCTCTGTGTAAATCAAACTTCATGGGTGGCTAGCAGGTATTTTGTTTCCTGAAAGGTTTGAGGTAAAAGAGGCTTGTTGACTCTTTTTGCACAGTTCTTACGGGCAGTGTGTTAAATCTTCTGTACCATGAGGGAAGAAAAACAAGCTTTTGTTGCCCCAGAATTATAAAATGTATCTGTGGTCATTCCTGTTACAACATAAGCTGTAGTAGCCTCATCTATTAGCAGATAATGTAATGCAGACTTTAGGTTTTCAGGTAGCTATTGTGGTACAAGAAAGAACATTTGTATTTTTCAACAAGGAACATTTTGGAATTGATAAAATGATTGCAGTAATGATGATGTTCCACAGCCGTTAACATACACGACAGTCCTGCTCCTGTTCTGACGTTTAGTTGCGGTTTGTGTGTCTCACTCAGTTGTTAGTCTTGGATGGACAGATGCTGAAGACTGAGCCGGCTTCAATCATGGATAAAATCCAGAAGTATCTGGCCCTGGTCAACGTCATCAACTACCACAAGATCCTAGCGTGAGTATCGTCTTTCACTTTAAATCACTTGCAGAGTAATTTCATCAACTGCCATGCTTACAAATTAATTCACAGATTGATTTATAGCTTTAGACTCAAACACAGATTACATTTAGTTGTCATTTGTCACTTTTCAACACATGTGTAAGGTTCCAAACAAGTTAAGTTAAGTGCAAATGAAATAAAGCAGATAAGTAAGACTTCATTTTATTCATCTGGCAGAAATCAGGTCTTACTATAGAGCATTTTTTAGACTTTGGGTAAAGATGCCGACCATGGACCGCATCATCCCCATTTCCTGTCATCCTTCTACTGGTGCTGTTTAGTAACATTCCCAAAAATGACTTAATATTGTGGTGTTGTTTTTTGACGTAACTATAGGGAGGTTTTGATTGGTAACAGTAGATTTGAACTCTAAATGAAGTACTCTGTAGTTCACTATTCTTTTATGCATGTATTATGTACAGGTTCGACCCCAAGAAAGGGTTCTGGTGTCAGCTGCTGGAGGGAGGGAAGACCAAGTGTTTGGGGAAGAGTAAAGGGCGCAGGTACCCCGACATGAACCCTGAGGTATGAGACTTTTGCTCTAAGAAATACACTTTACCAGCTGTTACTATTTAACCTTTCACTTTGTTTTAGAGGTGATTTCATCTTATCTCCTTGTCTCCTTCAGTCGCAGGGCTTGCTCAGGGAGTACTATAGGGATCACAACATTGAGCTGTCCAAGCTGCTCTACAGGATGGGTCAGCCGCTGCCCAGCTGGCTCAGAGAAGAGCTGGTCCACACCAGGTAGCAGCACCACGGGGGGAGACCACAGCTCCACACACTGAACTTCACCCTGCTGGGGTGGCCTGAAATGTTGAAGATCCCAACTAGTTTTGAAAGGGACTGATATATATATATCGACAATTGAAGATGGGATGCCCAACCAGAACTCAAAACTTAATTGTGATCTTCCCAAATGAGCAGGACAGCAGTGGATGATGAGCAAGACGAGAGCGTAGTAGTTGCTTTGAGCAGCTGTTAGCGCTCCGCTCTCTCCCTGAGCTTCCAGATGCTGTTACTCCCCTGCAGGACAAACCAGGACCACGGATGTCCTAGTGATGGCCTCCGCTGTGTCCTGCAGAAGAAGCAAAGGCTCAGTGGTGCATAGGAGAAACCTTCAGTCAGTGTTTGATAATCACATCCCTGCTCTCCTTAATCAAACATCTCTTCTTCGCATGGACTTCATCTTGAAAATCAAAGGAAGGAAAAAAACAAAAAAAAAAAAACCAGTCTGAAGCTTGAGCAGTCTTCACGGTTTCAGCTCTGGAAAAACCGGTGGAAAAGATGAACACAACGTCACCTGTGTCTACAGGGAAGAGTTGTTGTGTTTGGAGCACATGAAAACAGGCAACTTAACATTGACTTAAATGGATGACAGCCTGATTGACAGAGAGACAATGGTGGCAAATACCTTTTGACATAAGTGTTTATAAGTGTTTGTATGAGAGGAGAATGAGACATCTGGAGTCTTGACTCAGGCTGCATGTTGTAGCCTTACTCCATAGGCCTTGGTAGTTATTGCATTTACAAGTGCCAGGACAGAATCTTCATTGAAATATTACCACGTGGACTTTTGAGGGTTCCTTTTATTTTATTTTTTTTAAAGTTATGTTTTCTTTACTTTCCTCAGATTTTTGTTTTTAACGTGTTGTTTTGCTGACGGCAATGCATTATTGTAGAATGTACCAAAACTAAACCATTTTAGCTCAGTTATCTCCAATAGGCCAGATGTACAGAAGACGGGTTTGTTAAACTGTTCGGCCTCCTGTGTAGTCGCTTCAGACCATTGAATTGGCTCGAGCAGGAGCAGTAGGATATATGTTGAAAGCACAATATTTAAGGTACTCAAGAAAACATCGCTTCTGAACATACAGGTTACTGGAAAGCACACTAACAAAGATGGATCCTACCACAGTCTGTGAAGAAGATCATAAGCTAGCTACTATATGTTTAACTACACATTGTGGTCAGAGAGATTCAGATAGTGTACAGAACAAGATTAGGCATTTCAAATCTGTTTTCTGCTTTGGATTCTTTTTGTCAGAACTGTATATTTTATTTCATTTCATTTATTAGATCATTTTAAGTTTGGGGGCGGGGGGGAGGGAAGCTGTCTCTGGGAAACACGTTAAAAGTTGCCAGGCAGAACAACAGTATGCCCATTGAGACCATACGGACGTTTGGTTGTCGGTTAAGGTGTTACCACTGCAACTAGATGTCAAGCATAGATAACAAAAAGCTGCTCTTATTGCAATAGTTTTGTACAATGTTCTGATGTGATATCAATGCACATGTTGGTCCTTTCATTTCCCGACTTTGTAATGTACATAATACGCAACCCTCGGTAGACCTAAATTATTGAATGTGTTTGGGTTTACACTCTCCATCAGCCCATTCCCATAGTGTGAAATGTCAGTGCCGTGCTGAGGGGGAGTTTGGATCACTTCATCGTGTAGAGGTGTGTCGCTGAGATTGTTTCCTCTTGTTCCTCTCACTGCCAACTATTGTACACAGGTACTGAGTCTCTGCATATAAAGTATTAAGTGATAACGCATAACAGCAATGATGGTACTAATCTCCTGGACTGTATGATAAAGATTTGTAATTGTTGTCAATTTTTACATTGTAACTAATATTGTCGGTGCTTTTTAATTTGCAAATAAAACACCACTGTATTTTTCAATAGTTTGATCTGTTTTCCCTTCATTTCTCAGTTGAGTTCAGACACGTTTAATATCAACATACTTTAAGTTAATTATGCATTAAATTCAGTGCAAGCAGGATGAAGGTATCTGCTGTAATGTACAGTGGGTATGGAAAGTATTCAGACCCCTTTAAATTTTTCACTTTGTTTCATTGCAGCCATTTGCTAAAATCAAAAAAGTTCATTTTA
>NW_022280049.1:625890-649547 GCF_004355925.1 Anarrhichthys ocellatus | reverse complement strand
AATAGTTTGGAATCTTTTGTAAAAATATGAATTTGGGTGTGTTTCATTTTCATGTTCTCCCCTCATAGTTTTCTATTTCTCTCCCTCAGAGGCTCCAACCGTCGTGCCTTTAAGGTGGCAGCACTGACAACCATTGCATGCCTGCTGCTGGCCAGCCAGGTCTTCACTGCCTACATGGTGTTTGGCCAGAAGCAGGAGATCCACTCGCTGCAGAGAAACTCAGAAAGATTGGGCAAACAGCTTGCCCGCTCATCCAAAGGTAAAAAGGAGGCATGAAAGTCCCAATGATCAGACTGGGTGGTCCGAGCAGGAATGTGTCACTAATGAGTAAATAGTCTTGGAGGAGGAGGAGGCCGGAGGAATAAGGAGGTGGATAAGGAAGTGAGGATTTGCTTTCAGGAACTTGATACGAAACCTGCACAGAGAAATGAACATTTGCTTTCAGCTGTGTGCTATACGCATGTTGATCTTATCGTTTCGAGCAGCGTCAGATAGAGTTACCATACTTAACAAGCATCCTTTAGAGGATTGATTTATCTTTTGCCTGCATTTTATTCAGTTTTCATTTTCTATTTATATGTTTTTAGTTGTTTTTAGTTATTTATGAATTTATTTATTCTGTGGCGCTGTAATGTTTAATGTTATTTTAGATCACTTCATTAGCTTTCACTAATAACAAAGAAATATTATCTCTCCAACGTTTCTTTTTTTGCAATAACATATTTTTGGGTTTTTTGTTTTTCTTTGTTCATTTATTAATTTGTTTGTTTGTTTGTTTGTTTACAGCTCCAATGAGGATGCAGATGCCCATGATGAGTCTTCCTCTGCTGATGGACTCGACTTTAGATGAGAACGCCAAGACACCCATGACTGTAGGTTTACACCTGCTTCCTATAAAGTACAATTCATTGAACTCGATCTAGGTGGCAACCGATTTATTGCACATATTGACCTGGATTATGTATAATGCATGAATATGTTTCGACATAAATTCAAACACACATTATCTGACTCCTTTCTTCCCTCCCATCAGAAACTGAAGGACAGTGTTGTCGGCTTGGAGACACAGCTGAAGGATCTCATGCAGGTATGTTGCTACTCGTGTGCTGTGCGTCCTCACGTTGCTGATGTTGTGTTGTCACTAAGCTCTCGTCATGTTTTGAAGCAGGACTCCCAGCTGCCGCAGTTCAACGAGACCTTCCTGGCCAACCTGCAGAGCATGAAGCAGCACGTGAATGAGAGCGAGTGGAAGGTAAAGCCTCTCACACATTTACATGAAGACTACTAAAACAAAAGACAGGCATGAATACATTAATTTGCATGAATTTATACATTTTGCACTCTGCAGAGCTTTGAGTCCTGGATGCGTTACTGGCTGATCTTCCAGATGGCCCAGCAGAATCCTCCAACCCCAACACCGGAATCAGGTTACTGCAACTTTCTCTCCTTTACATTTTAGTGTTTAGTTGATCTTCTTATCCAGACACATGCTGCGACAGTAGATGATGGGTTTTCCAGTCGGGAGTTTAAGGCCTGTTGCTGTAATATATCAATGTGGCAATTTTCATTTATTTGTTTATGTGTAAGGGACAAGTACAGAGAAACACTGACAGTTGCCCAAGTACTCTACATGTGTATATAGCTGAAGCTACTTTCCAACACCAGTCCTTTGATGGGCATTGATAGCAGAACATCTCCAGCATTGACACAAGTATAAATAATGACTAGTTTCTGTCATAGTTACAGTTAGTTATTATTTTGTGCTCAGTAGTTGACAATATATCAGTGGCTTGATTAAGATAACATTTACTATGATATTAGTAAATGTTTTGCCACTGTCACTGAGTTTCGAGGTGGAGAGGTTGTTATATCGTGCAAAGGGTAATGCGTGTTATTTCCTGCACTGCTCACGGTGAAACTTGAAGCAAAGATTTAGCCTTGCCTTCAAGGAATAGTTTGACAAAAGGCTTATTTGCTCTCTGAAAGAGAGTTACATGAGAAGATCAATACCACTCTTATATGTGTCTGTTGAATATGAAGTTGCAGCCTGTTAGCGTAGCATAAAAGCTGGAAACAGCTAGCCTGGCTGAGTCCAAAGATAACAAAATGCTCCTACTGTACCAGCACATCTAATGCTCACTTTGTCAACACATCGTTTAACAAAAACAGGGTTTTTGTTCAGATTAAATTGATGAGCTCTCGAGGTGCAGGTCGGTGTATTTTGTTACCTTCGGACACAGCCAGGCTAGCCGTCTCCCCCCTTTACCAGTGTTTGTGCTATGCTAAGCTAACCAGCTGCTGGCTGTAGCTTCATATTAAATGGATAGATAGGATGACGGTATCCATCTTCTAACTTTCGGCAGGAAAGCAAATACGTGCAATTCCTCCAAATCCCTGCTTTGCTGCAGTCACCAGTAATTATTAAAACTATTTAATGTCCTCTACTATTTCCATCCCTCAGCCTCTGTGATCAAGACCAAATGCCAGACGGAGGCAGCAACTGGAGTCAGCAAGGTCGGTGCCTACAAGCCCCAGTGTGACAAGCAGGGCCACTACAAGCCCATGCAGTGCTGGGCCCCCACCGGCTTCTGCTGGTGCGTGGACGCGACTGGCAAGCCCATCGAGGGCACCAGCATGCGCGCCCGCCCCGACTGTCAGAGAGGTAGAAGACACAGATTAAAGGACTTTTGATGCTACTGTCTGTAGCTTTTCATGCGAGGTTGTCATGAATGATGAACTTAATTGCCCCATTTTCTTTTTTTCAGTTCAACCTAGGATGGTTGCCCCCATGCTGATGCAGAAGACCCTCAGCGTTGATGGTGAGTTTCTCATATTAGGCTTTTTAGTGGATTCGTTTTTTTTTTTGCTATTGCCAGGATGCAAAAACTGGTACAATTATTGAAACCACTAACTCATCAACTCTATTGACCAGCTGTGCTAAACCACAAGCACATTGTCTGCTTTACACTAAGTCTGGAATTCTAAAACACACTTTTTGATATAACTACAGACGGTTATCTACATCAGACAAAACACAACCATTGAAATACCACACTCAGTCATCAATTACCTGCACCCAGAATACACCTGTAACCAATTAGATCACGTAGGAATCAGATCTTTAACACTATAAATAGGACTCTGGTGTGCACAACAAGAAAGGCCAAATTTGGGAGAGAGACTTTGAGGACTGTAACTGCAATATACTGTTTTGTGTTTACAGTACCAGACAGATCTTCAGTCAAAGTCAATAAATTAAACACATTGTATTTGTTTTGCAAGAAATGTAAGATATTCTGTGCTTATGTTTTTGGGGTGTTAAATCTTGACAAAGACGGCTTTAGTTTCAGAAATTGTTTTAGCAATTGCAAAAAACAGTTAAGATGTTTATTCACAAGCTTGTGTTACTACTCGTCATCTCATGTTATGTTCTTTTCTTTTTCCAGATGAGTGAAAACAAGTGAAGCAGAGGGTTTGCAGTTTCTTTTCATCAAGCTCTGCAGACATGAGAAAAAAGTTATTTTAAGCTGGATGCAGACCCGCCTACAGTTAATGTTTTAATTCCTGATCAGTTCGTGCACTTCCATGTAATTTCTAATTTTCACTATTTTGCTGGCTGCTTGAAATAAAATCAATATAGGGCTGTTACAGTGTATTGCTTTTAACATTTAATCTTTGTCTTTTATATATTTTGGAGGTGTTCTGGACATTTTAATCTTGATATTCACATAATCACACTTTTCTCACTGACCTCTAGCATGTCGACATGGAGGTAGTTCAGTTTTGAAGACATCGTCTGAGAAGTCTGCCTGCACGCTACAACAATGGAGGCAAATTAAAGTTTGCTTATGGTGCATACAGCATTGAAACATTACATTTAAAATATAACAGCCAGACTCTTTCCTGAAAAGGTGAAGTCTGGATTATTCAGAGTAACGGGGACACAGACTCTCAGGAGAGATTTTTATTAATGCTGTGAGCACCACAAATTAACCTCCGATAAATAAAACCAAAACTATCTGCATGGCTATATATGGGTTTAGTGAGAATATGTGCTTTGTAATTTTGGTGAACCTACTCTTTAAAAAGACTGAACGTATGAGATGGAGACTGAGGATGTTTGTGATAAGGTTCAATAAATTTTTCTGACCACACTATTTGCATTGTTATCTTATACCTGATAAGATTCACTGATACTGCTCACTTACCTCTTCCATCAGTTTCTAGTTTAGAGTTTGACTTCTTATTGACGCTGACACTGGACTCACTCAGTTTTAGACATTTGCTGTTCAAGAACTTAAAACATGTAGCAATTATCGATTTAATCATCCTTTGATTATCACTCTTTTGTACATGGTTTTACAACCATCACTTCTTTCCCCAACACAGCAGTCAAAACAACCAGTTCAAGCACTGTGACAAGCAATTGTATTTGTCATTAAATCATAAAATTACAAGACCACTGGTCCTACTAAAGGAGAGCCTGACGGGAGAGACGAAGAGGTGGGCAACACAAGGTGCACCAAAGAAAGATGGTAAAAGAATAATCACTACTACCAAAATACACCTCTCACCCACTGACTGGAATTAAAGACAGCTCGAGCTTATCAGTCACTACACAAACAACCAGTAACTAATATATATAGTCTGACCTTTTCATGGCATACATCAGCAGGAAATACATTTGTATGTAGTCATCAAATATAGTGACACGTTGGCAGACTGACTTACATTTATAGCATAAAGCCATGACTTAACGCGGGTACTATGAATTACCACAGTTGTATATTTGAGTGGGGTGGGCTGTGTTAAATCAGCTTTCCTAAGAAAAGTACAGATACTTCCTATCTGACTCCACATATGGCCCTTGAAAATCACAGTGTGCCTCTAACCCTAGAACTTGGTGTGTGCCTCAAACATGAGGTGAAAAAGAAGAGGCCTACCACACTTTGAGCTTGGCCTTTTCTTTCCCAAGCACCTCCCACTGACACACCTGTTCCTCCTTCCTCATCTGTCTTCCCTATAATTAACTGGATCACCTAAATTCCCCGTACTGTACAAAGCTAACAAGCTGGCCAGTTTAAATGAGGCAGTGCTTATCATCAAATCAATGCAATTAAATGAACAGGATCTGCTGGGCAAAGAACAGAACCATTGTGCTGTTGACATGCAAAAATTGCAATGGTATGATTAATTTGGGGGTATTTACTCCTGCTCTGAGGAAGTGCTGTGTGTCCTAGAACACAGGTCTTCCCTTTTTTATGAGATGTGAGGAAGAGGAGCTGAAGAAAATCAGAAGTCAAGTGAGAATAAAAGCACTGAACGCAGTCACCGGTTAGTGGTAAACACCTACAGATAAACTGACCAGAGGGTAAGTGCTTTTCTTGACTTGCTGAGTTTATGTTCTGTCAATGCATTTTTGAGGTCCAGTTGTAGATTATAGAGTTGTCCGGTTGGGTGGAGACCTTTTTTAGCAGCTTTTAATACTGCTTGAGATGTACGGCATCACTGACAAAACAGGGAGTTTGAAACAATTTTGCAATTGGAATCAAGAAAACGATATAGACCACATTTAGAAAAGAAAGTTATTCAAATAAAATGTTCTGTTACCTATAAAAACCTGTATATAGGCAGAGTTTATTTTGGTTACAGATGGTCGAATTTAACGCCTTTTATGATCTGTTAAATGTTACAAAGGTGCCTTACTATAAATAAAAAAGCATGTTAGGTAATATTTTAAAAATGTCTTTTTCAGGACTTGAGACTCTACTCTGGATCTTGACATTTTCAGGTGTCGCTGACAGTCCTCCTGCCTACGATGACACTGAATCAGAGACTGATTCTGTTCCTGCTGTTGGCACTCACTGTCACTTCAGAAGCGGCCCCTTCTCTTTGTGTACTGGATATGACTCGGTGTGTGTGCGACGTTATGGTTATCCGCAACCCACAAAGTCTGAATTGTGGGTTGCTTTGGAGCTGGAGCTGAGAGATGGCAAATTGGATGTAAGCGATATGGACACATTCCTGGGGCCAAATATTTTTCTGTTATTACGGGTAGAAAAACTAATTTTCAATAACGTCACAATCCCCTCTTCATTCATCAGTGCCGTGATCCCTCTTCTGTCATTCTCAAATTTGAACACAATTAACATAATTTCATCAACCCTGAAAGGTGTCCGGCATTTAGAGTATCCAGAGTTACCGAAAGCATCTCAAATAAAAATACTTCTCCTAGAAGACGTAAGAGTGGACCCCGTTCTCCTACAGCCCTCATTCCGGGGGCTCCATCGCTGGTTGTTTGGCTCCCTGAAATCTCTGGCCCTTGTTCGTTGCGGCCTGGTTGAGATCGACTGCAGCTGGGCTCAAACAGTAGAAAACCTGGCGCAGCTTGATCTGTCAGAGAACCCCATCTCTTTCACGAGCCTGCAGAATATCCCACATTGCTCCTCTCTTTCATTCAATCATCTGAAATCTCTTCATCTGAGACGCAACAACCTCGCCTCCCTCCAGTCTCTCTGCACGCTCCTGAGTCTCACCCCTGCCCTCACCGTACTTGATGTCAGCAGGAACAATTTCTCAATCGTCCACTATCCGCAATGCCCCCAGTTGAAGCCGCTCAGGATGCTCAATCTGTCCCACTCGGGGATCACAGAGATTCATTTGCTGAACTGTTCTTCTCTGGAAGAACTGGATCTAAGTTATAATTCTCTGGAGGTATTCAACAACCCTCCACTGACCCTGAAAAAGCTAAATTTGTCTCATAACCGCCTCATACATCTCCCCTGTCTGGGTAACCTGCCTCAGCTCCAGGAGCTGAAGGTGGACAGTAACCCATTTACCATCTTGATGAATGAGACATGTGTGGTCCAGAACAACACAGATGGTGTGTCTGTGGTGGACTTGCCTGAAGAGCTTCCAGTGGACCAGCAGGGGACTCAGACTATGAATTCCTCTCTTGAAACATGTGTGAAGCCGACCTGTGGGACACAACGCAACCACTCTCCTCTCTGCCTGTCACTCTTTATGGGTTTATTGTCATACCTTGTTTATTTTTGTTGATTGTTTGCAGAAAACATCTTTGTTTGGGTACCACTTTTAAAAAAAGGCATGAACGATTTAACTGATAGTCTATTAGCCAATAGTAAAGCTATTTACTAAAACGTAGTTATCAGTTATATGCCTTTAATGACAACAACGTTTGGGTTGCCAGGTTGTGAAAATCCCTAATAGACCAAAATCAATTAATTTATTACAGGTGCATAGGTTGCATTTCTATTGCCTCTCAACTGCCCTCAACACGTTAGCTCATAGCTAACAGGACAAACTAGGGCAAATGTGCCGACAGACACTAACGGTGTTTAACTGAGCGGGAAGCGCCCCGGAGGTTGGGCGCTACACTTCTGTGGTGATGCTGTAGGTCGGGACCATTGACCAAAGGGTCGGGCGGCATTACCAGCTGTAACAGCCATGTCAGAGCAACTATAACTGATCTATAAAGCATTAAAAATGATTAAACAATAAAAAACCTTTCATACCATTATTGGTCAATTTCAACCTATAACCACATTGTAAGGGTGCCATAGAAAGTGGCAACCTTGTGAATGATAAAATGGAAAATGAATACAGGATAAATCGGTTTCACACATTTTCTTTTAATCTCCCCATTGTTTGCAATATCTTTGTAAATCTAAGTGATTCAAAACAGATTCAATAAATCTGATAAATTCATACCTGTTACTAATACATGAGTCTGATCTCTTTCTGTTATTTCAAAAATACATTGTAAAAGTGTTTTACAGTAATTATTTCATAGTTTTTACTGCTCATACCCTCAGTTGTGCCGTATGTGTCCATCTTGGAGACTACACCCTGATCACCCAGACCAGTGAAAGTAGATTCTGGTTCATTAATATTTCAGTGCAGTGTAATGAAATCCAGGTGATCCAGGCTGTGCTACACATACGCATGGGATGGCCACTGTGAACATGAACGCACCTGTAAGTACCTTCTTTTATCAACCATGTTAGTGTGTAAAGATGGGAAAGACATTAGGGGAACTAAGACTGCTGTGTTTGATTTGATCAGTTTTGACCAATTTCCATGTTTCTCCAGTTGTGTGAGGGAGGAGAAACAGTGAGAGTGGGAGTAGTTCTGACTGCACTCCCGGGTAAAGCAAAGACAAAAAATGTAAAGTCTGTAAATTTGCTATGCTGTCGGAAATTTTTGTTTAAATGTTAGTTTTTTTGTGTTTGGGTAAAGACGATGTAGTTATCGGTGAGGAAGGACGTGGTTTGGACTACAAATCGGGAAAGGACAAGGTAAAACATTTGGATTTTCTTCAATCAACATTCAGCAATTTGCTTTCTGAAACCTCCGTGATGTTGTCTCACTGTTGTAATGTGTTTTTCAATCAGGAAGCAAAATCCTTCTCCTTTGACCAAGTTGTGACTGTTGACAACATACAGGTACAAAAGAGCTTCTGACCTCTGATTTAAATCAAAGTGACTGTGTTAGAGCTGTACTCCGCTAAGCCTCTTTATCACCAAACGTTTTGGAATGTCTGGAAACTAAAAGTCTGAATATAATTCTGCAGAGTTTCCACCCTGAGTTCCTGCAGCCTCTCACTGAGTCCGTATCAGGTGGTTTCAATGGAGCGCTGCTGATATGTGGAGCCTCCACAGAGAAGATTAGCGCTCTGATTGACCAAACTATCATCAAACAGGTGAAGCTTCAAACAAAACTACTCTCAATAATAGCAGATTTTATCCATCACTATTCATGTTACCCCTGACTCTGTCATAGGTCTTGGCAGATCTGTTTAGTCGTATGTTGTCACAAGGGAAAGAGGAGTTGTTCATCTCTGTGTCGTTCGTCCAGGTTTGTCCTTCTATTTAGTAGCATCGCCATAAATCATATTAGACACAATATGGTGCAGGATAACTTCTGATGTTTATCAATGTCAGTTTTACCCAGATGGCAATGCTGTGGATCTCCTGAGCCCCAATATACAGACTCTAAAACTTGTGGTACACCCCGTCCTTGGAAGGTGAGTGCAGCTGAAGACCGTCGATTTATCAAAACACAACAAACACATACGTACACACCACTTGTACATTTACCATAGTATGAAGTGTAAACCTATTGTCTATTTTCTCAGTCTTGTAGGAGGTTTATGTGAGGTGTGTGTGTGCTCAGCAGAAGAAGCCTATACTCTGTATGAAACATGCAGGGAGACCCTGAAGGCCGATGCAGGCTCCATTTCTAGCAGGTAAAGCGCAGTCCAAACCGACTCTGGCCATGTAATCAATTAACTGAATTACTTTGAATGGATTAATTACTGTGGGCGGTCTCAATAGAACTAAGTGTCTTACTGTCGCATTAGTGATTGGATTGTCACGGAGCAAATTTGTCTCTTGTGTTTTCTCATTAGGACGTTGTCATTCAAGTTCGAGTCCTGACCTTTATGAATGAATTGACTTGTTATTGTCACTACATGCTCACCGTGGTGCGTGTGCTTCCCTCAGATGTAGTTCCCTGTTCTCAGTGGCTGTTGAGTGGAAACTTCATCCAGAGGAGGGGGAGTCGGAGGTATGCCGCAGCAGACTGCATCTGTTCAGACTGGCAGGAGGAGCCAGCAGGACTGACCTTAGAGGGTTCGTCATGTACTCAATTACAGTCCAGCTATCTGTTACATGGCCAGAGGAACTGAAAATGATATGCTGATGTTCAGCTAAATGTTTAACACTATTCTGACTGATTGGAGGTTTTCCCTGTGAATTAAAGAGGTACAAGAAAGGGGCAAAGGATCTTATGGTGGAGGAGGAAATGCTTTTAGAAGCATTGGTTACAACCTATTAACCCTTTTTTTCCCAGTATGCCCGTCCGGGTGATGTGCATGCTGGCTCACTGTCACACCAGCTGACACATGATTAGAACAAAGCCAACGTTAATTTACGACAAGTCAAAATCTCTACAGTGAAAGATAAATATGAATCAAGTCAAATCAACAATGAAGACATTTGCTTCCCATGTAAACATTATTATCAAAATCATGCAAGATCTTCTGCCATGGAAAGACGTTATTTCAGCCAGATTTCATATTCACTGAATTACATTCATGTCCACTTTACTAGTCAATTAAATAAGCCTTGCAGCTTGATGGGTGATGATGATGATGGTGGTGAAAAAAGCTCAAGTAACACCTCAGAAAACTAAAAGGTGTGAGGTTGCACTGTGCACATTTAGCAAATGTTCCTGTTTGTATAAAACAGTATATTGATTTCTTGTACACTACCGGCATGAAACAGCATACTAACAAGTTTAGTATACACTGTATATAATTAGTATGTGATGTCAGGAAAAGGTAATAGTTTAATACTGATGTGGAAAACTTCTGGTCAATCTTCACTTTGATGAATGATAGAACACACTTCATGAGCCTCAGCTGTCCTTACTTGAATATAAGTTTATTACAACACAAACCTGATTAAGATCTTGGCACAGCATGTATAGCTGGACACAGTCAAACAAAACTTAAAGTAGCATTACTTTTGCTTAGATTTATAAAGCATGCCCTGCATCTCACATAATCACATACAATCACACCACCAGTGAGGAGGCTGAACAATGTGTATCAAGACTATTCATCATGGGAATCTGGAACATCTCCAAGGTCTTTATCTTCATCTCAACACCCAGAGCCTCCTCACATAAAGCATACCAGGTGTAAAGAACTCTGAGGCCTCGTAAAATACAGAACTATGACAACACGTCGAATCATTTTCTCCCACAAACATTTTCCAGAGTCAGCCCACTGGTGAGTGTTGTGGACCAAGCCCAATGTGAAGCCACAACAAGTGACAAGATCCTCCCTTTCCTCCTAAACGATGCCGTAACAGGAAACAGCAGGACGGCCCTCATCTACTGTATCAACCCTCAAGGTAAGTGGTCCTCTGAGCCCGGCCTCACCAACTTACCCAGAATCCTTTGAGCGTAGAAATAACTTTTCTTTATCCATCAGGTCTTCTAGATGACGAGACCCCCTCCGCTTTAGCTTTGGCCCAGAAAGCGAGACGTTTGGTGACCAAGGCCACTGTTTATCGCTGGTGTCCAAGAGCAACCGAGCAAAAGATCAGAGGTAACATCGTGGACCAAAGAAACGTGATGATGTCGCAGGGGGAAAGTGAAGTTCACAACACCCTCAGGCTAGCAGAACTGACCCAAAACCTGCAGGTTATTCATTTAATGAACCTATAAAGAAATACTGCTTTCTCAGCGTAATCTGTAGAGACTAAATGAGATCAAAGCTAAAATACATTCTGCCATCTTTCAAACAGATTGTGAAAAATCAGTCTTGGGAGAAGAGGAGAGGAGAGTCAAAGAAGATAAAAGGCAAAACACAGGTTCCTAAAGTCTTGAAAATTTCCACAAAGTTTAACAAAATGACAACAGATTGTGTGTGATCCCAACATTATGAAACGAGTACCATGTTGTGCATTGTTTTACAGAGTTGTCGGACTCCAGATAACAATTTGCAGAGCAGTGATCACAGAGAGGGTGCAGACACAACGAAATACTTGCAAGCCCAACTGAAACAGGAAATGGAAGAACATATCAGAGGTAATTTGCTGTGGTATGAAATATGTTTATATATATATATATATATATATATATATAGGGACAATATGATATTGAGTGTTTCTCATATCCACAGAGGGTAAAGGGGATGTAGAGAAAGTGCAGGAGAGAGTAGGAAGAATCCAGCAGCTGAGGGATGCTCTCAGAGAGGAGACACTCAAGAGTGGACCTGCTGCAGAGAAATCTGACCTCTGCCAACAAGTAATGCTCTCTATCAATTAAATATGATATTGTTTGCCTGAATATGTGATTGGGTAATGTGTTTACAAGGCTTTGTGGACACCCCATTAAACAGATTAACAAGATTTATGTGTGTGACAGTGGGTTGTGCCCACACTCAGACATTTATTTTGCCAATTTAAGTCTCAGTTGGAATACAGCAAAGCACAGGAACAGAGGAGGCAACTTAAGGAGGACCACTGGAGATTAATTCAGGAGGAGGTGCAGAAGATGGAGAGAGACTTGGCACAGGAAGAGCTACCGGTGAGATAATGAGATACACTGTTCATTATTCAGTTTGTGATCTATCTCAGCTGAGGATGCTGAGTCAGTTTGAATTAATTCAAGGCTGGATTTATGGTGGGCAGTGGAAACTACTGCATGTGCAACTTGATTCTGTTATTCCCTTGCATTTTTTTTTATTTTTATGGGTTCATCCATTCCTCTGCTAGACAGAAGGCCCCCAGAGAGACCTGCTCGTGCTGACCACAGAGAGGCGGGTCCTGGTGCTACAGATAGAGGCCCTGCGCGCTGAGGCCCAGCAGGCTGAGAGAAACCTGCAGGATCAATATCATCACCACCAAACAGAGCTGCATTGTCTAAGAGACGAGAGCCTGCAGGTTGGAGTTTGTCAATGAGAGATTCACCTTTTTCCATTTAATTCATTTTTTACTAGTTTTATAGTCTCCTTCACCAACAGGCGGATAGATAATTCATTGTCTACGTTACATGTTTTACTGCAGGTGTTCAGAGTGTTTCGTCAGGTAAGTGAGGAGCAGAGGAGGATGTCAGAGGGCAGATACAGAAGTGTGTTGCTGGAAGCTGTGCAGGATGCCGTCTACCTCTCTGCCCAGAACCAGGAGCTGCAGGCGGACAACAAACAACTCCGTAAAGGTCAGCATATGTTCCTTAACCTCTGGCTGTTATGTTGGAGATAGAACTTCCCCTAACCTCTAAAAAGGTAAAATGTTGCAGATATGATTTTCTCTTTTACAGCATTGGGAGAGTTAAGGGATACTCTAGCTGTGCGAGGTGATCCTACGGCTGAACTGTTATCCCAACAACATTGAATGTATGACTGAAAGACGTTTCTCGATCAGTGTGCTTAATGCACATCATTGGAAATAAAACTGGTTTTGACAGTTTATTAGTTATCATGAACACACTTTGACATTGTTCTTGAAATACAAAAATCAAAAGTACACTAGCAGCCCTCTTCAGCAATTCTTAACTGAAGATATAATAAAATTGTGAATTAAATAAAAAAAAGTTAATTGTCAAAGTAGTTTTCAGCTGACAAATGTTCACACATGATATGGTCTGTTGTTACACATGGAAATATGCGTTGGATTCTGGATGTCAGAAGGCAGATAGATATAAGGCAGAAAACAAATGTACAGACTGTAATGAGTTGACTGGGCCTTGTGGTTCAGTTATTAACTATCTGTAGTACATGAAAGCTGCCAGTCCAATCATTGAAATGGGTAGGAGGAAAAAAGGTGTGAGCTGCAGCCCCAAGATGGCCCAAGACAACAGAGCGTTCACCAGCATGGAGCAGGAAATGACAAACAGTCTGGTGATCCCGCTGCCGTGCTTGAGCACCACAGACATCAGAAGTCCATTAGCTGCCTGCCCTGCTATAATGACCCAAACCACCCCCGAGTATCCCTCCAGAAAGCTCTTTTCAGCTGCTGCAAAGGAGAAGGAGGATAGCCCATTGATAGCCACACCAAACACATAGAGGTAGAGATTCTGCAAGCTGAGGGGCAGCTTCTGGCTCTTCAGCACCCTCTCTGTGTAAACTGCTGCAAGCCCTGAAACACAGCAGTACACCAGCACAAGGAAAAGCCCCCAAGCTGTGATATGAAGGCTGAGACCTTCCTCAGCGTCGGCCCTCTCGGGGTCCCCTAGATCCAGGCTGCTGTAGCTGTGACACACCCCTGCACCCACGAGGAGCCCCACAGCCAGCCACTGAGAAGGCCTGAGCCTCTTGCCCAGGCAGAGGGAGTACAACAGGGCGGTGGAGGCAATTTTCAGGTTAGAGAGGACTTGGTATGAGCTTGGGTCCATGTAGGCCTGCATGAGAACCACCAGGTTGTTGTTTAGGGCGTAGAGCATCGCAGGGACTGCATAGGGGGCCACACGGACTAGAGGTGGAACAGCATGTAAGGCGGATGTACCCCCGGTTGAAACGAGAGTCGCCAGAGAAATCAGGAGTTTGGATAACTCAATCATTACCACACATGACGAGGGGTTGAAAGGGACTTGACCGTCTACCTTGGTGAGAGAAATGAGCGGTGCATGAGAGCCATAGATGAGGACCATCAGCCCAAAGAGGACACCCCACAGAGTCCTTTTCACCCACCGTCTCCTAATCCTTGCTGGGGAACCGGGTCCCACATTCTGGATCACAATCATCCTCAATGAAAATAAACAATTTCTCCCATTATTTTTTGTATTAAATGAGCCTCAACCATTTAAATATCTACTTTAAAATACTTGTGCATTATTCTCTTAACATTAAAACCTCAAAAGTCTTCCATTCTGTGTAAACATCACACAGACACAAGCGGAAATGAAGCAGCAGTATTTAACTGAAACCAGAACAAAAATAATAATCAGCAAATAAAAAACATCAGGCTTTTACTTTGAAATTCCAGTTGTATCATTATATCCATAGTCCAGTCAAGGCCGAAATCTTGAAGGCTGATCGTCACAAGCCACCGACAAAGACAGCTGCTGCAACACTATTTCTCTCTTGTGCCTTTTATGTCAATGACAAGAATAGTCAGCCCGGATTATTTTGGTCCTTTTCTAATGCTGTTCATATATTCTTTCACGGTCCTTTCAATGTTGGGCACTTGATAGTTCTGTGCCGAGTAAATGCCAGCGATCGTTCCCAGCAGCACTCCCAGGAAGGCAGAGGAGCGTAGCTTGGCCACCACATAGCCGGCCAGAAAGCCCTTCAGAAACGGAGATCCCAACACCGAGCTTCCCTTCAACATTAAGAGAATGACAGAGGCATTTTAAGCACAGTCCCAGCACAGAAACAGGACAAACAGATGGGTGAATAAACATTGAACATATTTAGCAGATCAAAACATCCTATTGTCAACAATGGAACAACGCAAAATAATCATAGGGACAAATAAACTCCATCACCTTCAGTGTGGGGAAATGCATTTTAATTTCAAAAATAAAAAAAGGTAAATAAAGGGCAAATATTGCTTGTGCTTATTTACATTTGGTAAAGGTTGGTAGACGAGGGCAAACCCCTTTTCACAACAGCTGAAAACTATTTAAACTTCATTCACCACTGGCGTGGTAATAATCAGGGGCACCTTGAACAACTTACCTGAGGAATTCCTACAGACACCTCGCTCTCTACTCGTCTCTGGATCTCCTCCAACTGATTCTTGAGTCGTGTCAGGTCTTTTAACTGTTTCAGAGGATCCTATAATAAAAGCAATAACTCACATTTTAATTACGAAACAGCGCATCAAATTCCAACGTTAATGTAACTGAGGATAGCTAGCGTCACTGTGCATCATAGCCTAAAGTTACTGACACAATCTACCGCGAGGAGCTTCTGTAAGAAAACGGCACATTCTCTCGAAGTTTGCTGGTTAGCTAATTGCAACACAACTTAACCGGCTCAATGCTCGATTAAGTTTAATTAGAAGCGATCATCGCCGGGGTAACTATTTTTTTTAAGCCAATTGCTGCTGAGAGGACCCGTTTTTCGTCCTCTTCTATCAGTTACTGTCATCTGACGAAACATGAAGTTAAAACATTTAAAAAACAGAACACAGCAACTCACTACTCACCTTGTCACCCGCCATTTTTGCTCAGCAGGATGATCGGTGTTCGACTCTTAAGCCTGGGACACTTATTTTTGCTGAAGCTCGATTAACTTGACCTGGGTTATTGCGTCAGTGTGCCCGCAGTTTTGTTTTATAGGATAAAATAAGAAATGTATTTATCCCTCCTCTGTGACTTGTTGCTTTTATTTTGCAGTTTAAAATATCTGTTTAATTTTCCACACTGACACTAATCATTTTAGTGGCATACCATAATATACCCTGGATTAGTGGGTTGTACCCGATACCAACATGTTGAAGTAACTTCATGTAAGCTGTTTTTGGATAACAGCTAATGTCAGCTAATGTAATATAAAACAGGTGAGGGGGGGAAATAAATAGCATCAATAACGCCTCTGGATGCACGCGATGCGTTACTTTCACGTGTCAAATACGTCTTCCGTGATTGGCCCGTACTTATTTATTCCGGCATTTGATTGGTTGAAGATCATGGCAACACACCGCCATGTTTTTACAAGTCGACGAGAATGGAGGCTACTTTACAGACATTTATGCATCGCAACTCCTGATTTAATATGAAGTATAGGCGAATTCCAGCATTACTTACCGTCGGCACAATGCCTGACTTTGTCGGCGACTTCTAACGGTTGTTCAGAGCAGTTTGTAGAGCTTCGGGTCATCGTAGGTAAGGCTTCAATAAGAAGGCATTTCATTGGATAACTCACGGACTGTGCAGGCAGTATAAGCACACGCTATTAAACCTACTTTTGAAGCAGGGAAGGACCAGTGAATTGAACATGTTTGTCTCCCAAGAGCCCTATGCATGACAAGTTTCCATGATATTTAAGTTTGACTCAGACACTTTTGTGCTATATTCTCTGTGCATGAAGTTACAGCCCGTAGTCAAATTACCCTTCTTTCTGTGGCTTTTATTCGACCATGTGTCTCTGTTAGCTTCTTATCGGCTGAAATATAGCTACCCACTGAGCTATGATCAACTTCAGAAATCCAGTTCTGTCATTAATGTTTAGAATTAATGCTGCTCAATTATATGCCTGCTGTATGGTCTACAAATTAAGGGGTTAAAAGCATATTATGCAAAAGCAATATATATTTAATAAACCCATCTTTTGCTAAAATTGATGCAGTCTGACACAACATCCCTGCAATAAACTACTTTCGCGAAGGCTCAAACATAAACAACCAACTAATCTCATACTATTTTTCAAGTTTGCCCGAGATCTTTGGAGATCATGGAGAAAGTGGAGGTGTTTGAGGTTGTGAAAGTGACTGAGGAGGTGGAGAGCTACTACAGTCAAATGGAGGTCCCTATTCCAAAAAAGAGGAAGAGCAAAGCTCAAGAAGACAGTGTTGAGAAACCTAAGAAGCCTAGGTAATGTACATAGTCCAAAGGACTGTCACACACAGCTGCTACAATATCATGATGCAAATTATGGCCTTTTCTTAGAAAGGGATCGGGTCTCTAAAGATAAAATGTCTCAGCCACTGTCATGTACTGATTGAAGATGTGGAATGTCTCTGTCTGTATTTCTGTCTTAGGTCTGCCTACCTGCTATACTACTTTGATGTTCATCAGATTATGCAAAAGGAAATCCCGAATCTACCACAGTCAGAGATCAACAAGAGAATCAGCGAGAGCTGGAAAAGGCTCAGCGTAGCTGAGAAAGGCTACTATCTGGAGAAGGCCAAGTCGGAGAAAGAGGGCACCGACACTGTAAGCTGCAAACTTGTTTTACATAAACAACCCAGTGCATGTGAGCACCCATGGAGGCTTTTAATAAAACCTCCTCATGTTAATAACATCAGAATAAACCTGCCTGTTGCCTGTTAAAAGGTTTGTTTTGATATCTTTCAATGGTCAGAAACTCTTTACTGTTTTTTTGCAGTAAAATGATGTTTCCTAGGTTCCAAGAGATACTCAATCAAGGTGATGCCAAGTAAAATGCAACACATTTTAAACAATTTAATGATCGTTAATCACCTAAATGATCAAAAAGTGCAAAACAATTTGCTCGAGGATAAACTGAACATACGATGATAGACAAGTCATTCTGATACCTGCAGGGATAATAATGAATATTCTGTTGCATCAGTACAACCTGCAGCTGTAAATTCATGATAGTGACAAGCTAAGCCAATCTTTATGAAAATGTTTTCCAACAATGGAGTGCTTGATTTTGTATTGGCTCTTGAGGATATCAGAGTCCTTCTGTATGATTATGCGCTGCGCAGCACTCATGTAGTCAATTGGCTTGATTTCATTCGTAATGAATACATTTGGCTCATGTAACTGCAGATGAAGTCAGGAAGAAGTGACCCATTAACATCAAGAACCATAGCGCAGATAAACTGTTGTCTCAACAGTGGCCTAACTCACTGGTGTCTAGTATAATGTCAATGTGATGGATCTATGAAAAGCTAAGAACAATATTCTCGATTGTGCTTCTTCCTCAGTCGTCTCTCAACCCCTCCAAAGACCTGCCAGGCTTCCGCAAAATCCTCCCCAGAGCCAGTTACTTTCTCTTGTCCAAAGGCTCCTCAAATCAGCAGCTGGGAGGCTCACAGTCAGAGGTGAGCTTGGAGACTCTGGACTCTCCAGTGGAGGGAGGCCTGCCTTCCGTCTCTCTCCCCCAAGAGCCCCAGTTCACACCTCTTGAGTTGGACAGCGAGGCGGAGCTTTCTGAGCAGCCCATTGATGTCGACGACATAGCAGAGGAAACAGAAGTGGCGTCTAATCCCACAGACCCTCAAGGCATCCCTCGCTGCTCATCCTCCTCTGTCTCATGCAAAGCCCCGTCCTCTCCAGACGCCCACGTCTCACAGGGCTCTGGTGGCCTTACAGCAAATGGGGTCCCTCTGAAAGGAAAGGAGACCAGAGTTACTGGTAGTGGTTATGGTGGGGCGATGGTGCAGCAGATACAGGGGGAAACGACACATGTGGTTTCCATCGTACCCACACAGGTGAGACCCAAATGTCTTTCTACCACTTAGCAGAATGAGCTCAAATTATTCAAGAATTATTGACCATTTTAATCTCATAAAGCTGTTTTAACTAATGCAGTGGAGTGATTTATCCATCCCTCCAGAACCTGCTGGGGCCCAAGTCTTTGCCAGGTGCCAGCTCTGTGGGCCCAGTGATGATGGTCTCTGTAGGAGCCAGCACAGAACAAAGTGCCAAACCTTCCTATAAAATGGTAAGTACCCACATTATTCACTTTATGACTTTATGTCAGAACTGAAATTGGCAAGCATAGAGTCTACACACAGAAACGAACCTCCATGATTTGCTCTTTTTTTGCAGTCTGTTAAGACATACACCCGAAGAGGTCGAGGGAGGTGTCTAAACCCTGGATGTTTGTTTGTGTATGTCACCCGCCACAAGCCACCAAAGTGTCCTGAATGTGGGAGCCACTTGGGTGGAAAATGGATACCTGCTGTAAGTATCAAACAATATCTGCACCGACAGTTTGGGATGCTCAAACTTATACGAACATCTAAGAGTTGCACAAAGATTCAGCCTGCAGCTTTTACCTGCGGCTCAAGTCCGTTAACTTTGTCTGCATGTTTATGTTAGGCGAAGAAGACTCAAGAGAAAGAACCTGCGCCCAAGCAATTGCCCCAGAAAGCTGAAACCAAGACTAATGAAAGCTGCCAAGCCACACCTCCCCTGGCAGATGTCCATGAAACAAACGCTGCTGGGAGCAAAAAAGTAGGGCAAGTTCAACAGCGCTCCAGAAAGCAGCATGCAGTTCCAGCTGCTAAGCCACCAGAGGGCAGCAGCACCAAGGAGCAGGAAAAAACAAAGTAAGCGCCCATGACATTTTAAAGCCAGTTTTTTTTAATCGTGTTCCGTTTGCCACATGGATCCCGACAGCATGTTGACCATGTGGACTGTGACAGTTGTGTGAAAACTGCTGTATTTGCAGATTAGTGTAAATATTTACATTACTTGATATACGTGTCATGAATAGTTTTTAATTGTTTTTTTCAATGCTGAGCTGTATAAAAGTGTGGGAAGCCTTCAGTTAACCCGAAAATATGGATGGAATTCATTTATAACGAGACCTGTTTGTGTTGTTATTGCAGCTGTTTTTTTTACTTCGTTTTTATTGAGAGTATTTGAAAAAAGCATTTTGTTTTTGCACCATAGGTCTTTCTCAAAATTACTCTTTCATATATTGTTGCAAATATACAAGCACAGCTGATATGACTGAAATCTGCTTTGTTGCAGCATTAAAGAACATAGAAATCCTTCATAATTTCAATAAAGTCTTCTAATCGGCGGTTTAGACTGAAACCATTCTTCTGTGATAGTTCTCTTACTTGTAGTCAAAAGTATTTTAAACAAATATTTCTGTCTTACTAAAGTTTATTGCAGCTGTTTTGATGATTGTGTGCATCATGTGACAGTCAGGTATAAAAAATATTGCTATATGCTATAAAAATATTTTTCTCAAAAATTCCACACAATGACTGATGCATATGTTCAGGACAAAAATTGGTAATATCACAATATTTGAGGTGCTACAAACCTATCTTTCTCAATAATTCCATACAATGACTGATGTATATGTAATCAAGGCATCGTTGACTTAATAATTGTTAATAGTTGTTTAAAACATTTAATAATAACAATAAATAACCACAAAGAAATAAGAATACAATTGAAGGTACTGCAGGGGGTCCGCGAAATATTTGGTTGATTAGACAATTTTTTATTTTATTTTATTTTTTCCAAACATGAATGTGTCCATTATTTTAATAGTTCAGTACTGTATGCAAGATAACAGGTATGTTTATGCATGGCAGTGGCACTAATAGGCCATCACTCTTTCGTTTCCACATTTATGTTTAAAATGAAAACGTCACTTTAAATAGCTTGTATGCATGATTATCATGCAATTGACAAAGAATGTTGATATTGGCATTGGTATTAGCTGACAAGGTATGTTTCTAAATGGCAGTGGCACGGCCACCCTACTCACTGTACATTGCACATGTTTAAAATAAAAACATGAATATATGAACCTGTGTATTATTTGAATAGCTTAGTATTGAATGCACAATAAAGAGGTGTGTTTATATATGGCACTAGGCCCAGTTTAAAATAAAACACAATTTTATGCAATATATATAGTCGGGGGTCCCTGCTCCATCTCTCTATCAGTTTGGGGGTCCTTGGCCTGAAAAATGTTGAAGACCCCTGCTGTAGACTAATAGTCCTAATCGTCTTATTATTGCCATTTGATGACAATTGCTGATATACTGTAAGCCTAAATAAGTCTATTTATTATTTTGAACAAAGGTTAAATGTTATTTTACAAGTTTCAAAAAGTGCCCCCAATTCTTTTTAAATGCTCCTGGATTTCAGTCAGTGGGGGCAAAAATTGCCCCCTAAAAAATATGTAAATTTCCTACCCTGATCTCACTTGATGTACTTTCCTGCTGTCATTGAGTAGACGGATGAAAGTCTGTCTTCAGAGCACGACGGTCCACGGTCAAGACCGAAGCAATGCTACACTTCAAAAGAGGCCCGTGAGACCCATCCTTCCTGCCTACTACAACACAGGTACGTTAAAACATACAGCACACAGGCAACATCGTTCTCAGTGTTGAATTCAGCTGTTATCATGTGGATTTACATATTGGCTGTTTGTGTTTCCAGGCCGTGCTATGTTCCAGATCATAACTGTCCCACCTGATAAAATAAAGTTTCAGAGCGCAAGCGACAATAATTCATCCACTGGTACTGTGCATCATTTGATTTTATTTGTATTATACTTTATTCAATGTAATCTTTCAGTTTGTAGTTTGGATACGGTTTTATTGTATGTTCAGTCAGTGCTTGTTATTGGCATAATGTACTGTATTATACAGAGAGGAAGTGATATATGTGCCTGCACTTTCTGAGGTCACAGCTCTTAACTGATGTGGTCGTTGTCTAACCACAGTGCCGAGAGAGAGTTTGTCAGGTCTCAAACCCAGCACTTTAAAGCAGCTCGGCCAGACGGTCCCGACAAAGCAGGTTAGCGCGCACACACACACACAAATACAGACAGCAAAGATTCAGATTTGGTCCAATATTGACTTTTTCTGTCTGTCTTTCGTAGGACTCTTCGGTCCCCGCAGGTGGAAGCCAGCCCATGTCTTCATTGGTTGATAAGGGAGTGAATATCCTGTCATTCGTGCCTTTCAAACAACACACCGTTTCCAGCTTTGTCAGTATACTACTATTCTCGTTACACTAAATGTTCCTTTCTAATACATTTTTGTTTCTGGATATCCCCTCTTATCTTGATTTTCGGGTAATTCTTCCTCTTCTTTGTTCTTTTAGGATTTGGGACTGTCGACAGCTCGAGGAAGGGGTCGATGTAAGAACCCGTCCTGTGACTATATGTACAAGAACAGACACAAACCTGCAGTGTGCCCTAAATGTGGCTGTGAGCTGACTCAGAGGAACGCCAAGGGAACAAAGGTGAAAGCTGACTTCCTTCAGATGGTCCAGAAGTGTATGATTAGTTTCCAGCCGTATCTCTTGCCCTTGACGCTCTTTATGAGTCTCAGAACAACCTTGGATCCCTGAGCACCTCCTAGCATCAATAAATCTCCACTTAAGGCTGTAAAAGGGCTTAGAACATTATGATAGAGCCATATGATGGCCATTGCTCACTATGTCTCATAAGATGTTGCAGCAATTTATGGGTGAATACCATTTGTTACACAGATTTGGTGCTACATTTAACAATGCTTTACCACTTGAGAATTCATTGAAGATGATGAAAAAATCCCCCCAAAACACCAGATGAATTCACCAAGACCTTGAGGAACACCATAGAAACATCCATGCTGTAACTTGGTCTCCAAAAGTTTTGACATTTGGAGATTCCTGCAGGAATTGCAGTTTTCACTAACTAGACAGGAGCAGTTCTGCTCTGGTAACTGCTCAGAAACGCTCTTATTGTCAATATACTGAGGAAAGCCGTACATCTGATGAATGCCCATGGTCTGTTGTGGTTGTAAAGTTTCATGAAGCTGTGATCCGAGAGCTCACAACAGGTCATTTCACATAGTGACGTCAAGTTTTAAAAAATGGTCTCACTATGTGAAATGGCTACGATGGGCACTAACATCTTCACACATGAATGCAATAATGTCCCCAGTATGCAGAAATATTCAAATATACCGTTTTTAGAACAGGCAAAATTACACATTTATACTGCATGTGAATAACTGCAGTCTGGGATTATCATGAAGTGGGTGCCATAGAATCCATTTTCATTCACATGTTTAGAGATGAGAGGTTAAGGGCCCCCCGTGTTAATTGCAATACCAGTTTTTACTCGTCAACATTTAGCTTAACTTTGGAGCGTTATTCAGCCTCCTTACCAGTATCTTCTCTCTAGCTTTAAGACTGAGCCCACTAAAGCCTCTTAAAGACAGTAACGTCGGCCATCCCGCGGGTGTCAGAGGGTTAATGGTGATTTATTTTTTCCTCTTCTCAGTCTGAGACTCTGCTCGATCCGTACCAGACCCTGAGTCCTGCTCAGAAGGACATCCAGCGCCAAAATACCCTGCAGTTACTGCACCGTTCCCTGCAGATTCCTGAGAGCGAGGCTGAGCTTCAGGAAACCTTGAACCTCATCCAGGAGCTCAACAGTCTCCAGATTGTCTTGGTTCAACCATGTGGACAGGAGCACGAGGACAGCTTGGAGACGGAGACAGAGACGCTGGTAGAGTCTGGGTGGCCTCAGTTCTATGAGTCAGCAGCAACTCACTGTGGCTTGTGTAACTATCCTCTCTTCAAAGGAGGTCAGAGGTGAGAAGATGGGTCTCTGTATTCTAACCATCCTGCCTCTGACTTTTGTCGGCCCATACCAACATGCTGTGTTGACGTTTTCCCTAATGTATCCTCGTGTGTGTGTGTGTGTGTGTGTGTGTGTGTGTGTGTGTGTGTGTGTG
>NW_022280049.1:570413-625880 GCF_004355925.1 Anarrhichthys ocellatus | reverse complement strand
GTGTGTGTGTGTGTGTGTGTGTGTGTGTGTGTGTGTGTGTGTGTGTGCTTGTACATCCTAGTACCGTCGCAGGACAAGAGGATGGCTGGCTGCTGACTGAGACGCTGATCCAGACAGCCACTATTCAGCTCAAGGTGTGTCTCAACGTCCAGTGTCTGGCTCTGCACAGCTTCACCGACCTACATCCAGGTGAACACCACCACTTACAACAGCTGTTTTTCATCAAGTGTCAAGTACTGAATCCTCACAGGTTTTGCTTACTCTTGGTTCATTGTTCTCGATCATGTTCGAAGTGATTTGTTCAGAATATCTCAAATCAAATTATGGTTGTACTTCTGGGAATTATGGGCATCGCTTCTTTTTCATAATTTTCAGAAATACACCGATTGTTTCATGGTGGAAGCTTCTGCATAAACAAAAGTGTTGCTGATAAGACTTTTCATCATTTACATTCAGTATTTTGCTGATTGGCCAAAAGGGGGCACCGCAACTATGAACTAAGTGTGTGTACAGTAAGATCTCACTAAATAGTACTTGTCCTCTTTTCCTTGCAATCGTCTTTTGTCACACATTTCCCCGCTTTTGCACTCTAAGACTAATTTATTTGTTTTCATGTTTTCAAAATGTTGTACATGTTTTTATGAGAGTGCTGATGAAAACCAGCCACATAATTGTAACTTTAAGATTAAGATGCCAACTTATTATGTTATTTAGCTGCTTAATGTGGCTAGTAAATATTTCAGACCCAGCAAAATGCAAACATATATGCAAAACTGTTATTATCATTATCATAATTTATCACTAGTGTTGCTTAGTATAAGACTCAGTAAGTATATATTGGCTGCAGCTTTCCATACTGTTTTCTTCACAGTATAAGTTTTGCTCTTGTGTTCATGGTAGCAATGCTCAGTCGAACTGTATCAACACGTAACTGTGGGATGGCCGGATGTCGGCTTTCTCTGTGAATTCATTGTTGATTCTTTTTGTGACAGGTTTGTTCAACATTGGGAACAGACTGCTAGTAAGCATCGACCTGTTTCTTAAGATCAGGACCTGTATCAAACAGGGCCAAGCCCCCCCCCAGGCAGCCAGGACCATACTGGACCACAACCCCAATCACCCTGGTAAACACTGGATTCAACTCTACATACATGAATCCTGCAACTGTGTTAGATTAATATCTGTCTTTGAACATATTGCATCTTGTATCTTCTGTCCGTCAGTCCACTCTCTGAGTCCAGAGGAGACGTCTCAAATTCAAGAGCTTCTCCTGAGTGGCTACTGGGCCTTTGAGTGTCTGACAGTGCGCGATTACAACGACATGATCTGCGGCATTTGTGGTGTTGCCCCCAAACTGGAGATTGCACAGCGATACACAAGCAACGTGCTGGAGCTAAAGAATGTGGAGGTGAGAGATTGACGTAAGAAACTGAGTGGGAAACTAAAGCCCAAAGTAGAGTCGCGACAACGTACTTGGAGAGACGGTGTCATACAGTATGTGTTCCACGTGTAAAACCTACAGAATGTAAGCTTGTAAAGATATTGTTTTTATTCTGTCCACAGTTTACTTGGCCTGAGTTTTCAGTCTCGGATGAGGTACACGTGGACGACTTCTGGCTGACCATGGAAAGTGAGGCTATCGAGCAAGCGACTTTCCCCTCGGAGATCCCCATCACACGAGTGGATGCTTCTATCATCGCTCCCTTCATTCCCCCACTGATGAGAAGTCCCACTGTCATCAACACAGAGAAGGACAAGGTCCCGTCACACACGGAGCCGCCCTCAGGTACAGGATTCCTCTAAACCACCGTTAATCCTGCGACTGTGAAATCTTCAGAAGCAAAAGTGATGTGTATTGTTTAGAGTCTGAAATAATGGAGATATGGCTTCATAGAGAATGAGATGACAAAAGAGGATTGCATTCAGATGGATGGTATGCTTTGTTTGATACCAGCATGATGATGCAAACGTCAAATCTGTTTTAGGAGATCCATCAGCTTTGGTGCGCCTCATTCATGATGGTCAGCTGAGACTCGACAAGGTCGAAGATCACAGTGAGGACGAGCTGAGAACAATGCTGGACTGCTGTGCGGCGAGCATCACCCCGGACTCCACTAAGGTGTGTGTGTGTGTGTGTGTGTGTGTGTGTGTGTGTGTGTGTGAGAGAGAGAGAAACAGAAAGAGACAATCAAATGTGTTGTCTCGCTCAAGGATAATTCAGCATGTTGGTTTGCTTGCTATAATGGTTGAAAGATGATTTCCTTATTTCTTACTCTGTGAATGTGTTCATCTTATCTCCGCTCACCTCGGTGTACTCGTATCTGTGTGGGAGCTTACTTAAATACAAGCCTACTTTCTGTCTCCCTCTGAGTTAGAATGAACTGCTGGCGTCCCTGATCTCCTTGTACACACTCGTTCACGGTGGCCTCTCCACGGCCCCACAACCCCCTGCACACCTCACCGCTGGCAAGCTGTGCAAGGTCTGCCCCCACAAGGTAAAAACAGCAGCTCAGTCATATGTGAAAAACAAATATGTGGCCCTGTTCAGGTCTGGCATTGACATGCGTCTGGGTAAGCAGAGAGGAAATTGAAACTCAAATGTCCCCTGTGTAATCTCAAGGGTCTAGTGTTACTCATCCTTTTCTCTCCCATACCTGTCTCCAGGTAGTGTGCGGCTCTAAGTACTTGGTGAGAGGAGAGACGGCTCGAGACCACGTAGACCTGCTACTGTCCTCCCGCTACTGGCCCCCAGTCTACGTCAGTGACTGTGCCCGTCAGGTGGCGCTCTGTGCTGACATGCAGTACCCAGAACAGGCAACCCAGATGTGGGGCAGGAACCAGGGCTGCTTCTCCGACCCTTTCGAAAAGCCAGAGGTGAGTAATTGAAATGAAATCCAATCATCTGTTAACGAACTTAACTTGTGCTGGTTAGAATTCAAAACTAAAAAAAAATCAAGGCCCGATCAGTTTTATTTTAACGTAAAAACAGGTTTACATATATGAGTGAAGAGTGACTTCAGAAATGTTTTTCTCAATTTATTATAATATAAAGTTTCTCTGTATTTACAAACATTAGTCTTTTTTTTAAACAAATTTAGGTTTAGAGTTAGATCTGTCAATTCAGCACAAGTAGAAGCAGGATTCAATTTTGGTTTCTGAATTTTGAGCTTGGCTGTTTTACATACAGTATAAGAAATCACAGATTAAGCCTCTAATACAGGACATGTATTTATATCAGGAAGACTGTCTCATACTGTATGTATATAATTGTTTCTTTGATAAAGGCTCATACTGTGTTGCTGTCTTTAGTTTGTGTCGTGTGCTGAGCTACAAGAGCAGCCGTACAGCGCTGACCTTTCGTCGGTGGCAGAGAACCAGCAGGTCCACCCCATCACCAAATCATCTAGTTGCTGGCTGGTTCATCCTCCCGAAGCAGCCCAGGAGCCTCCTGCTCTTCCGTCAGAGCACCACTCAATGGACCTCTGCAGAGATCTGGAGCCCTACGTCCACCTGATGGCTGAGCTGGAGAAAGAGGAGGATGACGAGGGTGAAGAACGGAAAGCTGAGGATGACTCCGCGGAGAACTCGGAGGACTGTTACTCGGTCAGCCGCGCGCGGCACCAACCTGCGGTTTTCGACAACACGGCTTATTACTACATTTACAACCGTCTGGTAGATTTCCTCACCAGCAGAGACATCGTGAGCCAGCAGATCAACCAAGTGGTAAAGGCCTGCCAACCAGGGGAGGTCGTGATCAGGGATGCTCTGTACCGACTGGGAGTGGCACAGATCAACACGGAGAAAGAGGAAGATGAAGGAAGTGGAGTGGAGGGACAGACACAAGAGGTAGGGACAGAGACATATGAGGTGGAGCTTCCTGAATAGAAATGTTCAGGATGGACAATCAACATGCAGGCAGAGGGCTGGCCGGAATGTAAAGATGGCTGCATGCAAAGACGCAGAAGCAAGTGCTACCAGAAGGAGCCAAGAATTTGGAGGCGACACGGTGCTATCCTGAATTCAGTGTTGGAGATTACTTTCTCTTGAACTAGCCTGTACAACAGAACAGTTAATGAGCTTCACAGTGTGTTTCTGATGTGTGGAAATATGCTGAGAAGAATAATCAGTCCTGTTTACTCTGAATATACGAACAGAAAAAGTACAGGTGGCATGGTGGTATTCTTAACCATCTTAAACTACGGAAACAGTGAGTGTGAGAGTTAATAAAAGTCAAGATGATGGAGACTGAATGTCAAAAATTATTCTTTCAAATGACTAAAGGAATGTAACAATATCTTGTGTTTTTTACCACTAAGGTGTGAAGAGTTAAAAGAAGTGAAGGTGATTTTAACAGGATTTTAATGACTCTTCTAATTCAAGCCTGAATGTATTTATTGTTTAATTAACCATGAATACAGTACGTTGTATTTATTTCCCTTTTATGTCCAGAAACATTTCTGCTCTCACCTCTCCCCTCCCACTTGACATTTGCTTTTGAGAAGTGAGGATGAATGTGTCATAACGTGCCGATGGACCTCGTGGCCGTTTCCATCTCAATGGAGATCCATTTAAGGACGCATACAACTGATAGTTTTGATTCCTGTCAACCGATCGACAGTCAGCCTTTGAGAATGAATTGAAGATATTTTAGTAGATCGGCCTGCATGAGTTGCTTCAGAGAGATTATTTTTTGTCACCAATGCTTTGCTTAACAATTCAAATTAATTATGGGCTAATCAGACTTTCATGAAGCATTGAAGTTGGCCCAAGCATTGCTATATAGTATATATAGCATTGCTAAAACACATAACATTAATATATATTGAGGAGTAATATTTCTGTGATTTAACAGAGATGAAGCTTCTCTGAACTGGGCTTTGACCACAAATACTATTTTATAAGTCGACCGAAGTGGTGGACTGTGGAGAGAGTCTCGACCTCATGTAGGCTACTACGAACACAGCAACAGTGAGGGTTTTGCATCCATGTATGTTCATCAGAACTACCTGCCAGAGTAACTATCCTCATTCCAGTCATGTGGTATGAAGAGAGGCTTCAAACGTCTTCAAAGTCAAAGCCCCAAATTGTGTTAAAAGTATGAAAGAGTTAATGTATTTTCTTTTTTTATTTTAAGCGTCAACTTCCTGAATAACCCTTTTTGCAACTTCACACCGCTTCGAATTTTTATTTGTTTTGTTCCCTCACGCAGCCTTGTCAGGATTGTAGATGCACTGGACTTCTGTATAAAGTGCTCAGGGGACTTCGACTCCACAAAGGTTCAAAAATAAATATTGTGTCTTTTTTTTATTCAATAACGGCTGTTCTTTGCTGAATAATGTGTTGCAAACAAAATCAGCTTTAAGTATGATTCAATGCTTTGGTGGTGCTTACCACCACCGTAACCAGCTTAACCGTCTATTTTCATAATGAGTACTCTGACTTTAAGTTTTTTTAAATACTCAAGTACATTTTTTTTTCTTTCTATTTACTGAAAGTATGGGAAGAACTTACTTGATGTAAAAAAAATATCAACAGGTCTGCTTAATTGAATTTATATCATTCTAATTAAAGTTAACAACCAACAAAACACAGACATTTGCTGTTTAAATCTTCACTTATTATATAGCAGTACAGTTGAGCTCATGATTTATGCTTTACATTCCTGAAAAACAGAAAATGTTTCAAACTATAACAAAAATCTTTTTGAGGAGAAACGTCAACATGAAGCCCAAGAATATGTGTCGGTGCTGTTGCTAATAAGATCTTTGAAATGATGTGGACAAAATGCCACAGTTATGAGAAATAATTAATTCTGAGGCAACTAAAGGAAATGATAGAGGAGGATACTGGCAGAGCAACAAAGGCACTGTGGAGATTATTATGCTTTACTCAAACTTTGTCATATCTCAGTTTCTTGGTGGACAACTGAACAAAGACTGTTGTTAAAAATGTAACATAGAATGTTTGGCACCCCATAAAGTGTCTAAAAGTGGTGGGTTACTTCAAAACAAATATGATTTTAGCTGAAACCACACAACGGAGAAAACGCATTTGTACTTTCTGTAGTCTGAGCGGTGGGATGACTACTTCCCTACAAAGATGTCAGAGTTGCAATGTTGACAGATACTGTGAGAATTGTTCCAGAGGAAATGCAAATTGGACATTCTCCAATAAAAAAAAGGGAAGTAAGAAGAGATAAACATAAAGGCAGCACAGTTTATATCAGCTCAGTGAGGTACAACAAAGAAAAACTCGAAATATCTGGCACCACATCTTAATCTCGTCGTATATATAAAAACTTTACATTCTGAAGTTTTAAAGGTAAAGCTTCATTCAAAGCCTTTTTCAACGATTTCATTTGCAGATTTTGCATTGATTGTCTCATTTGCACTGTTACAAAAACCCACACAACACATATATGACATATTGATGAACTACCATCTATTCTACAACATTCCAGCAAATATAAAGATAATTCTTGATTTACATCATGAGATATATACATTATCTGACATCTCACTGTGTATCTCTCACATAGCTTATGTTACTCTAAAGTCTTCAAACAGTTGGCAGTGTAGGCTGACTGGCTGCTACATATAGACATCGGTGAAGCTTACATCCTAACACTCGTCTAAATCTACAGGAAGTTAAGATTAAGTTGTGCTCCGCAAAAAAAAGAAAAACAAAAGGATTTCACATCGTCATGTAACATTGTTCGTCTGATCCATAACAGATCCACAGATTTCCCCGTTCAGTTCAGTTGTGTTCCCTGCTCCAAAAATCCCACTGAGCACTGCTTAATTAACTAGGTTGAAGTGGAACAATCACATGTTCCCACCAACGGACAGCTGCTGTGAGTGAGTCACAAGAAATACAGCTATGACTGCAGCACAGAGAGGGAAACAACATGGTCATTCTTTGCCTTCTCAATGGTTGATTCAGCATGTTAAAACAGGGGAAAAACACTCGCTCTGTTTAGATGTTTCATTAGTCTAAGGTGATCAGAGACTAAAACCTAACTCGTCTAGAGCACATAAAGCTGAGTAGTCACATAGTGTTTATGACTGAAATCTCGACAAAGACATTCAGTGTCGTGGGGAAGTAATATAAAATAGAAATAAACGCAGTGCACAATATATAATTAAGAACACATTCTCCTTTGGATAACAGATTATACCTGAAATACATATCAGAAGGAGCGATGTTTAGGATAAGGTACAGCTTTGGATGCTTGTGCAGTTTGTTGACATGTTTCCTCCTCTTCCTCCTAGATGTGGTAATTACTAGTCATGGTCTGCAAAGAAGTAAGTCACATGCTTGCTGCAGCTGCATGTGCCTGCTCATACCGAGCAGGCACAGCAGGCAAAAAATAGCCGTGAAGGCGACTGTCTGCGACTGTCCGGCGCCTAGAACAGACCGTAGGACTACAGCTGATCCCAATGTCCTGATGCTTGTTGATGATTCATTTACTGATTGATTGGCAGCTAGGGCTTTCAGCAAAACTGGTAGTTATTGGTCTTCATCAGAGGCTGCTGCTCCTCTTCCTGGTGGTCACAAGACTGGTCACAGGGGCCGTCGCAGCACTTGGGCTCGTCACTCACCTCACCCTCTGTGACCTGCTGCTGCAAATTCTGGTAGATTAGCTGTGGGGAGGCAGCATTAGGAGGATGAGACTAGATCCAATAAAGCAAAATATCAGCTTCATCTGAATATTATGGTGTGATAAGGGAACAAATTATTGCATTCAACAATATATATGTTTTAAATTTGTGCGTATCTCCCGTGGGAACATCACTAAATAAGATGATACCACAAAAAAAAATAAATAAATGTAATTGGTTTTACAGCTCGGCTAAATCTGTTGTTTCTGAGGGAAGATTTATTTTTCCTGGCGACATTTCTGCCGTATAGCGTCACATATTTTGTCACATGCATAGTTTTGGCAAAGCTGAACTCTGCGTCACACTAACTCACCTGTTCCTGCTCAGGTTGCTCCCCGAGTAGTCTTTGTATCATCTGACTGATCTTGCTAAACGTCGGACGCTCTGTGGGCTCCAGATTCCAGCACATCTTCATGATCGTGTAGCTGAAACAAAAGTGAACCATACTTACAAATCAGACTTCAGAGGAGTTCCCTGGACAAAAGAAACATTGATGGCACACATTTCAAACTGTGCACTGTTCAAATCAAGAAACTATAAAACACCGAATAAGACAAATGAGAGGTTTATGGAGGTGGTGACGCAGTTTGATAAGAGACTCGTTCATAAGAACCCGTTCATAAGAACCCCTCCAGTCTCATTTTGCTGCCATGAAATAGCAGATACATGGCGTCCTAGCCTTGAGATCATGTGGCTAACAGGCAGAACTGAGGCCTGACACACAGCAGAACAACGGATGATTAAGCCCTGACTCAGATTCAGTCTCCTCTGTTTCCACAATTATTCCGGGTGGTGTGACAGCCACGCTAAATCAGCACATATAGATGATAGGGCCCTATGAGATACTGGGAAAAACACTCATTTTTGCTTGTTAAGTTTGGACTTTAGGCATGTTAAGTTTTGGGGTTATGAGATAACCCGAAGCAAATCAATTAAAATCAGGAATAATGAAAGTACTTCATGAGGTTACCTCATGTGTCACTTATTTCAGATGTTAGAGCAGAAGACAAAGGGATCATTGTTCTGTCGAGATCAACATTTGAGAAGAACGCTACTTGAACTGTTCAATATCGAAGTCAACTTCGGATCAACTGCTTAATATAAAGCAGTCAGAGTTAAAGCTGATTTCAACTTAAATGTTAATAGTTGCCCTACGTGTTGGTCAGAGTCTGATAAGCAATGTGCTAACATTTTACCAGTGGATAAAAAGACTGCTATTGCTGAAACTCAACTGATAATCAGGTGACATTTGCCGGACAAAGTAAAGTGTTAGAAAGGGCATCTGTGGGAAAAAGCAGCAGTGATTCATCTTTTTAAGAACCAGACTTTATGTTGCTAAGGGATCAAGCTTACATCTCAGCTGGAGCAAAGTTTGGTTGGCACATCTGGTAGCCGTGCTTCACCATCTTGTAGAACCTGGAGTCCACAGCCACGCTGGGGTAAGGGCTCTTGCCTGACAGAGAATCATATACTGTAAGCTTAGCAAGCAAATCGTGAAATACATTTGTGTAAATGTAGGGTACATATGCACATGTTCTGACCTAAAGAGAAGATCTCCCACAGGAGGATACCGTAGGACCAGACGTCACTCTGGATGGTGTAGACACAGTCAAAGATGCTCTCTGGAGCCATCCACTTCACTGGCAGACGGGCCTTCATGAACAACGTAGAAAGCACAAAAAGTGTTTTTTTTATGGAGACTATAACTTGGTTAATGTGAAGTAAACTTTAGCTCTATTGTACTCAGGGACTTACATTGCCCTTCACCACGTAGTTGGAGTCATTCATGATGTCGCGTGCCAGGCCAAAGTCACAAATCTTGGCCTCTCTGCGGTCGGTCAAGAGGACATTCCTAGCAGCCACGTCTCTATGAATACACTGCACACACACACACACACACACACACACACACACACAGTTTGTCTCGGGTTGTAGTCTCCCACATCAAAAGACAAAAAGATCACTGAGCAGTGTATCTCAATGCAATCTATACATTGCCACTATGACAATAGATACAAAGAATGTAATGGGAAATACCCCTTATAGGCCGCTCACTCAAAACTCAAAACTCATTCATTATATTCTATAAAAGGCAATACTTTTTCATGCATATTTGGTTCCTTTTTGTCCTGAAGATTTTGCTTGTTGTGTGGGCGATATCCACTCCCGGGGGACAACACAGCAGCTACTACTGTAAATGTTTACGGTAATGTTTTCTGGTGTGTTCATTTAGATCCTTCTTAGTGGTAAAATCACTTACGTTTTTGGCTGCCAGAAAGTCAAGGCCCTGAGCCACTTGAAAGGAAAACCTCAGCAAGTCGTCAATGTCCAGCGGCCAGTCACCTGTCTCCTCACACACAGAGTCTTAGCAAGAATAAGACAGGGAATAATGTTAGTAACACACAGGGTCAGGAAGGCGGATGCTTTTCATTCGCATGATGCTGCATTTGTGTTGATTCAAACCGGGATTGGGGGAGCTTTTTACCTGGAGATGATTCGATATGTGGCACCTGGCTGGGTCTCATCTCTAAGTAACTGCTTGAAGATGTACTGGAGATCCCGCTGTCACTGTTGGATGGAGAAAACAAGAGAAGAAAGGTGTCAGAAATGTCAATGTTTTTCACAAGTCCTCCGTCATCAGACTGCACATGTCTGGTGACGTATACCTTCTAATATACTGTCTCTCACTGCAGACGTTCTTGTAGTCATTAGAGCCCTCCATGATGTCGGGAACGTTCATAACAAAGTTCTCAAACGTCTCTGCCTTCTGACGAAGGAAGTTCAGGAGGTCGCCGAGGCTGCAGTACTCTGTGATCACAAGCACTGGTCCTGATGAGGAAAGAAATCATGTTATGACCCTCTCAACAAGGGAGAACGTGGTTGCATGCAAATTACTTGAATATACTAGATTTTTTCAAAAACATGTTTTTGCTGTATTCTGATTCCATCCAACATGATACAGAACGAATGCAGGCTGCTGTCTGACCTCCATAAGTGCAGGCTCCCAGTAGATTGACGATGTGCTTGTGGTGTCCCAGGTGGCTCAGGATCTTCAGCTCAGACATCAGAGCTTCCCTTTCATCGGAATGGGCACTGGCTGCAGAAATACAATACAGATGTGTCATTGTGATCCTATCTGATCATGCGCCACAAGGATTTCACTCAGTGACATTTTCTCTGGAACATTTTCAGATTTCCCACTCTGACTCGCTCATGTAAATAACAATCTCTCTGTTTAATCTTGAAGGTCTTAAGATCGGCTCACCTTTTAACATTTTCACAGCTACACGCAATGCATTGTCTTCCATTCCCAGGCCGTAGGCTGTGGCCTCAACGACCTTTCCAAAAGCTCCTGCACCGAGGATCTTCCCTGGTCAGACGGAAGATACAAGGAGAAAGGATTTTGACTATAACCCGCTCAGATCAGATCTGTTTGTGTTTCACAATCAACTTTCAGATATGTTTCTTTCTAATCGTATTATGTTTACATTCACTATTCTACTCTATGTTTCCAGAGCACCGAATAATTGTTTCAAAAGTGTTTCAAAATGAGTGCATTTGAGTCAATTTATGATTACATGGTGCAGACCTAGCTTCAGCTTGTCTCTTGGGAACTCCCACTTCTCATTATAAGGCAGCTGAGTGGGGTCAATGAAGGTGTAGTTGTTTCCATCTCTTGCCTCGATGATCTGCCAGCGGATCTCATACCTGGGTTTCTGAAGATGAAAAAAGGAGCAAATGGAAGTAAACCACACCAACAAAAACACAGCAACTGAGTAGCCATGTCCTATGGAAATATTTGAATGTCTAAACAATATTTTACAACTTCAACTGCTGTATGTTTTAATGGATGTAGGTTCACCTTACCTGCTTATATTTGTATAACAGAAAAACCAGTAGCACAAGGAGGATGGCGAGAATGCCTGCTGCTCCAATCAAGGTGGAAGTGAAGAGTTTGTCTGCACAATCAGAGATAGATCATGAACTCACTGTTTAACTTACATGGACTGACTGTGGGTCATACAAGTTCATGTTCTCTAATGTCCCTGGTGTTGTGTACCGTTTACATATGTATCTTGTTTCTTCACAAATTGAAACAAAAGAACTATGCAGTTTCATAACAGCTAAAAAGGAACAAATGATGATCAAATGATCCGATACTCACCAGAAACCTCCATGGCAAAAGTGTCGCTGCTGACGCCGACAAGGTTGAAGGCCACACACTCGACGGTCATCCTCCGGCTGGTTGGCCCCACGGTGAGGACGCTCTCCACCTCCACGGCCCCGTACTCCTCCCTCTGGACCTCCACTGTGGGAGCCTGGAGAGGGATCGCCAGCTGCAGCCCAGAGGTGTTTTCATTGCACCTGCCTCATTGCAAAACATATACAGTCAGGCAAATGACCAATTGTTGAGGGTGAAAGTGTGAGTTGAAGCACAATATGCCACACCTAATGACATTTTGTGCAGGGATACTTACGTAGGGCGTATCCCAAAACACTGGTACCAGATGATTCTGGGGGCAGGATAGCCAAATGAGGTGCAAGTGAGCGTGGTTATGTTTTCCCATCGCACCACAGCAACGGGTCTCTCTGCCAGTGAGAAGAAAATACATGTAAAAAGAGACTAACCTCAAAGAAGCATGTACTCTATTTTGTTCTGACCATTGAACTTAACACCATGAATGTGTTTACGTATTTGATTTGTGTTTACAATTCACTTACGATACATTTGGACTTGGAATGTGATGGAGGCATTGGCCAAGACACTCTTGGCATAGAAGATGTATTTCCCCTGCTCCTGTGCATTCATTCTCTTCAGCTGCAGCATAGCATGGTATCTTAAAAAAGGGGGGAAAAAAGGATATTTTAACTCAGAAAAAGAGGAATCTGAAGTGACTAATTCTGCAGTGTGAATTCAGACAGTTCCAATGTATCATCGCTGAGTAGGTCAACAGATTAAAAAGAGAACACCACTCTTCCCTCTAGCATGACCTGAGGAAATATAATGACCTTGGACCCTGTTTACTTGATTCAAATGCACCGACAGCATATTTCTAAACCAGAGTAGCTTCCCCTTGCTGCGGTACTCTTTATTGTTTTTGTTTTTTACATTTAAACTGTGCTGACATATTTTTGGAGACCACTTTTTGACGTAAAGGGTATGCTCTCCATTGTCACCGGGCTTGGTGTTGTACCTGTTGTTGTATCTGATGAGCTTGTGCTCCTGTGTGGACATGTTTGGAGATGTTGGGGTGTGCCATCTGTGCTCTGTAATCTGGGGGTACGCTTCGATGAGCACGGTCAGCTCCAGGTCTTCTCCCTCGTTCACCTGCACTGAAAGACCCTGGTGGGCTAGTTTAGGGGACAGCTGGGGCAACAGCCGGATGTAGGCCTTGTCTGTTTAGAAGAACCAAAATAGTTTGCTAAATGTTCCAGGCTTTTCATTACGAGGCATAGCAGGAGCAATTGTTTCTGTAGCTTACCTACAACCAGCAGGTATGTCGTTGAACTGTTCACCCCTGCTTCATTAGTGCCAATGCAGGAAATGTTTCCTGTGTCTGTATGGTCCACAGCCGGGATGGTCAGTATGCTCTGTATGTCCAGGCGATTTTCTCCACTGGAGTGAACCCTCTCCTCTATAGTTGGTTTCTGAAGACAAAAAGAGCAAATACAAGTCTGAGTTAAAATCACGATTACCACAACAATCAAGAAGGCCCTCCAAATTCATCATACGGACCAACTTGGTGATGTATTTCCAGGTGACATTGTAGTTGAAGTTGGGGTTGTGTGTTGTGCAGCAAATTTTGAGCTCCTCCCCAACAATGCGCACATAGTCATCGGTCTCCAAGAGTACGTATGGAGGAAAACGAAGCTCTAAAGCAAGAGGAAATCATTAATGAGTATCAAACTTGATGCATGTATCACTTAAAATGACTCTGTGACAGCTTTGGGTGGTTATTCCCAACAACCAAGTGGCCTCACTCTGAATGACGTAGATGGAAAAGACCTTGGAGATCATTTCCACTCCTCTGACCCTGGCTGTGCAGACATAGTCGGCATTGAAGCCTGGGAGGAGCTTGTGGATAAGAATACCACGGTGCCGGTAAACTGTAAAGTTCATGCCCGGTGGCACAGAGGTGCCGTTGTCCATGCGGAGGCCCAGGTCTGTGGCTGCCGGGTTGGTCAGCAGGCAGGGCAGCAGGTAGTCCTCACCCTCCTTCTTCACCACCCGCAGGGACGTGCTGCTGGTCCAGAACGCACGGTTTGGATCTGGTAAAGAAAGGCATGGTGACGATTCATTAGAGCAATGGAATAATGTGAGATTTACTCTGAGGGAATCTAATAAACAATCACAGAGAAGAAATAACCAGTGTGGACAATGTTCCATCCAAGCACTTACAAGTCAACATAAGGACGCTTGACCTACTGTTCTCTTCTCATTTATCTGTCCTCACCTTTTACGTACACATGCACTGAGGAGGCGAGTTGCTTCGACCCAGTCGTGTAAACACACTTGTATGTTCCTGTAAATTCTGCAGAGGGGCGTTCCACCTTTAAGGTGCGGACTTTCCCGCTGCCCTTGGACACGAAGCGTCTGTGTTTGGCTAACCTCGTTTGCCAGTTTACAGGCCCGTCGCCCTCACACCTCAGATCCAGAGGGGTCCCAGATCTGACCACCAACTCAGAACTTTCCACCACCTTAGAGTTGAACATGATCACCGGACGCCTCCATTCCGCTGAGAAGGAACATTCATCAATTAATTCATTCACTTTTTAGGCAAAGGAAACACAGTGAGAACTAGTTAATCAAAACACACTCCGTTTTAGGAATTATCAGACAGTACTTTTGATATATTATGTGTTTCCCTATTCCCTAAGTAGAGATTTTTTCTGTTTCATTTTTTTTTAAACTGAGAACGCAGAGCTGTCTCGCTTGTGCCATGATTCAGATCTGTTTTTGGAAGTAATGTCATTAGTTCAGGAAACAAATATCAGACGTGGACACTGAGAAACTCCTTCTGTCCATCTTACTTCCTTTTTTACATCTATTTTTACTTAGTCTCTGTTTTCTGTTGGCCGTTATACTACCTCATCACTCTCCCGGAGCATTTTCTCTAAGGATCTAATAATGATGCGGATGGGTTTACTTTGTAGTTACTTAAAATCCCGGTACGGGGTCTGATGCAGACACTAGAGTGCCTTGTGCATCGGTGTCAGATGATGAGTGGTGTCACAAAGTGTGATATTTGACGCCCTGGGAATGCGAACGGGCTAAAAAAACTCTATTAGTGTTACTATTACTGCCAAAAAAAGTTTGGTCCGCGCCCTCCAGTGCTCACAAAAAAAGGTCTTGCCATCTCAAGGTCCACTTGAGGCCCAAAAGTGGTCCAAGTTGGACACTGGAGAGACGGACATGTCTTTCCTGTTAACCTGAAGCTGCCTCTTATTTAGAGTTCAGTCTACGCCCTCGGAAAAGGTTACAAAAGTGTCTATTTAGAGGTTTGGACAGAGTGTTTTGAAGCTTGAAGCAGAACTGAGATTCAATGTTCAGCATTGTTGGACACACAAGATAATGTGGGGAACTAGGAATGAAACAAACCAGCGTTTTAGTTCTGAACCTCCTGGCTGTCAGTGCAAACAGTTGCCTTTCCTTCAAAGTCCCTGTTCAATACTCCAAATTAACTATTCATCCAACCACAACATGACCCAAATACATACAGTAATGCGCCAGAAGGCAAAATTAATTCCTTTAACCATAATTAAACCAAACAACAGATGCTTTTATGTGCTCAAATGCAAATACATGAAATTGCAATTTGATGCTTGGCGGGTGATATTCACATATGTCGTGTTCAGAGCTGAACCAAAATGGAAAAAAAGAGAAAGAAAGCTTGTGTTGGATCTCAGATGGAGAAGCATGCAGTGTTTCTTGGCTCCTCTGCATTGAGCACGAGTTTATGCCATGAAATGTACCATAAAATCATTAGAGCGTAAAGCACGAGAAGTCATGTTACTGTATGTATTTTTATAAGTTGGTCAGTTGTGGTGCAGAGAAATATGTCATTTAATAAAGAATACATCTAAAACGTATCCAAACCTTTTGGACCTTTTTTTTACATATCAAAGACTTAACATCTTTCACCATGAAAATAAAAAATAAAATCACTTCTGTATGCTATGAGTATGCCTGTTTCAATCACATTGTTTTATTTGAGATTGTTTAAATCAATAGTAGCTGTCACAAAACAACCGGAATGACAAGAAAAGACACTAAAGCCACTGCAGCTGTAGATGTGGCAGTCAGCGTTTGTGTGGCCTTACCTGAGGCAGCAGAGGCCACGATCCCCAGCACCAGAGCGAGGTAGGACTGCATCCTGGATCAACTCCAAACCTGCAGTTTGAATGTTTAAGTTTGTGTGCTACTAAATACTCTTCTTTAAATCTGTGGCATTAGGGAGAGAAATAAGAAAAACTCCTCTGAAATTGTGCCATCAATCATCTCCCTCATCAACTTTTCTGATTGGTCAAAGCAGCTCTGCAAATCTCTGCTGACCAGCAATCTATTCCTCTGCAATGTTTATCTTCTTCAGTGTGCGTTGAAATCAGGAAACAGACTAACGTTCAGAATATGTTGAGAAAGCGTTCCACGATTACAATTAGGGAATTGATGAGTCACTTCATCTCAAAGTACAGAGGACAAATTATGCACCAGTCCTTTATTTCAAAAGCACTCACCTGCAGATGTCAGATGTAGGGCTACGATCGCTCCCCAGCAGGGTGTGATCCAGCATCCAGAGCTGACTCAAGAGTCCCTTCTTCCCTTTCTGCTTGCCTCTGCTCTTCCTCTCCCTTCTACTTGTTTACAGTGTCTTCACCACTGAAGTCTCACAGCAAACATGATTTTTTTTTTCAGACAGCAAGTGGTGGAGGGTGGAGGGAACTGTGTGTGTGTGTGTGTGTGTGTGTGTGTGTGTGTGTGTGTGTGTGTGTGGAGGCGGATCAGCATATCACGCTCAACAAATTAATGAGCCAGTTCCAATTTACCGCAGAAAGGCACAATTCTCCTGAGACATCCGTTGAGGTGAGACTAATCACCTCCAGCACTGCTGGATCATAGCTGCCAGGCTTCTCAGGCGTGGAATTGTGGGAGAGGAAAGGAAAGTCAAAGGGCTCTTAGAAATCTGACCTAGTCAGAAAAAAGCACCGAGAGATTAAAAAAAGCCTATATTTAAGTTTACTATAATAACACAAGTCATCTTTTAGCTGTTTTGACAGTGAAAAACAATTAGATGAAGACAGAGTATAGCAGCTAAAAGGGAGCCGTTAGGTTCTCATGATTCACAGAAGACTCACACTTCCAGTGCTACTATAATACACATTTATTGTCACATTTACAACATACAAAATGGCACATATAAAAAAATACATTTGTAAACGTTAAGAAGAGCTTTGGTACCATAGCTTGTGATACAGTGATCTTGTGCATTTTAAATTGCAAGCAGAAAATGACAACGTGTTCCTTTGTCAATACTACAGTACTGACAGTTAAAAGATGGTGTGAGTGACTGCTAAACAATGCAGTAGAAGACTAAAAGCATCAGTTTTACATGTATACATAAGGCTATGTAGGTTTGTTGAGTACAGCAGCCCTTCATATCTACTAAATCCTCCATAAAAAACCCTCCATAATCGGCGAGCATCAATAGCTGGAAGGTCTGTACAAAGGCACTCACGTGTGCCATCTTGTGCTAAGGCAGTGATACGCTGTATTTAGTGTTTTTCCCTTGAGAGTCACCTGTCACCACAGAAACTGATTTACTGTAACAGCCACATGTTTAATTAAGTCAAAAGTTGGATTTCCGTTTAACTTTTAAATCTATATTTTAGAGTATATTTATATCTTCGTTATGAATATCCACATTTTTTCTGAATAAAGTGCAAATCTGGCACAGAGCTATGAATTCAACTTATGCAAAACAAGTATTCAAAATTCACAAATGACAGATAGATTTCATATAATTCTCACAAAAAAAGAAAGAGAACTGAATATGTCTGGCACTATGGCATATATGTAAATACAAATAAAGTATTTTTCATAGTAAAACAGTGCACATCTGTATTTCACGTCCTAGAAATAACATTTTGTGAAATGTTACAATACATTGAATACAGCTGTAGGTCGTACTTAAGAAAACAATGCAACACAAAGTTTAAATCCAATTTCGTACTTGCCATGGCTGAATGTGGTCTATTATATAATGTTAATGATGCTCACTAATATGGGAATTACATATTGTTCTTGATTGGACAGTATTTTGTATATACTGTGTATAACCAATTAGACAAGCACATATCTTATAAGGCCTCATAAATCTCTGGCTACAATAGAAAATACAGTACACACATTAGAGGAAACTGATTCTCTACAGAGAGTACCGTATTTATATTAAGTGTCTAATAAATGACTGAATGATAATATCAGGCTCATTAACTATTTTAGCTTCAGAGGTACTAAGTTTGATACAAAAGAAGGGCAAACCTTTTCGAGTGCTTAGTGGAAACACAAAGATTTCCTTCTCAGTCTCAATGTTGCTACATTCTAGTTTAGTCACGTTCCCTTTTTCAGGAAGGTTAAAAAATAAAGGGGACGCTTTTCTCAGAGTTCTGTGGCTACAAGAAGCTGTCTTCTACCTCAGGTGTCCCAGGAAAACTCAGCAGAGTGTCTCTCTCACTGGTCTCCTCCAGCCTGTCCTCCTCTGGGAGAGTGTCAGCGGTGTCCTGCGACATGGTGTCGGTCTCCTCCTCCAGAGCCAGAGAGCTGAGGGTGGGAAGACAAAACACAACTTCACATTGTGCACTCAGTCACATAGGAGTTAGAGAAGGACACAACACCATGTGTATTTATTAATATTTATAATAAATCCTGATGTCTTCCTTCATCTTCCTTCCAGCAACCACAAGTCACAACTAAACAACTCACCCATTTTGAGAACATTTAAATGCTTTGTTCTTCCGTATTTTCAAGAGTTAGAAATGTTTTTCCAATGCAGGTCTTTGTATGGAAATGATGAGCACTTCCTGTGTACTATTTTGAACATGAACTGAATACTGGTTAGAACAGTCCCAGCCAAGGATCGAACTGTGACCTTGCAGTTATCAGACAAACCTCTGAACCCAGCGAGCCACGGTCGATTTAAAAATGTTCTCAGTAATCAACAATACAAGTCGCAGCACTTCTTAATTCTTTAGGATGTTAGGCAGTAACGGTTCAACATTATAAATAACGTTGTTGTTTTTTTATTTGATCAACTTTGCCTATTATAAGTGATGTAACGTAAACTCAATTGTCTTAAAAGTGTGAGATACAACATTGGGAGCATTTCTAATGCCTCTCAAAAGCCCTGAACATGTCGATGGCGAGCCGGCGTCTCGTAGCTGACGATGCAGCACTAAAGCTTTGTTTATTCCCATGCTTTGCATCGCAGCGTGAGCCTCTGCAGATGGCGTGCAAGCTCCGAGCATGCACAAAGGCGTTTATGCATAATGCGCTGTTTGTTGCATTATTCTCCGATATGGCAAAAAGCGTACAAACAAAATGAACTGTGAAGAATCAAAAAGACAAGTGTAACCGTCAAAAAGCCATAAATCAACCTCCACAATGCCCAGGAGGGATTGTAATTAACTGTAAACTCATATCTCATATTCATGGACTACTTTGTTGTCTTTGTAAAAGCCCAGTAAAGCAAGAAGTCAAGTATCACATATGCATTACAAAGCAACGAAGGGATCTTCATGAGGAGTTAGGAAAAGACAACCGTGGTGTTTAGAGAATCTGACTACAATAAGCTAAGCTACATGATTATGAAGCGACGGCAGTTGTCACTGACGTAGGTCTGCCACCGCGAAACTACAATGAAGAAAGACGACAAAAAGCGCAACTAAAACATAACCCCACATAACCTATTAGTAAATTACATGCAGGCTTTATGAATAGCTTTTTTTGTGAGAGGCTGTTTCACTCATGGTGGGTAAAAGAACAGAAACCGGAGCTCCTTCCTTCCTGCTGCTGTCACACAACAACCAACACTGCTTCAGTTCACAATTCACTTGTGTGCAATATTAATGAAACTGTTCAACATCAATATTTCCTTTGTGCAATGATGTGGATTCAACGGTTCGGTTATATTTAGCTTTTTACCAGTTTAATAATCTATCATAGGCCTAGCTTGTTTTGTTTTTACGGATGGTTCTTGTTATTGAGAATTTGTTCATTGACAGTTTGCTATATTTACTGTTCATTGTATTTCGTATTCTTTTTTCAAAACATATTTGTTACATGTTCGAAGTAAATAAATACAAATGAAATGATACATAAGAATTGTCACTGTCTATTCATATTCATCAATATGAATCATTAGTTTATGACTGTATGAGTATTTGTTAAACCCTGTGTAAGATAAGCATATCGTTTTTTTTCATGGACGCCGGAATGGTGCGTCACTTTAAATGTTGCCACCGCAAGGAATTGTGGGGCGGAATTATCTACTTTCCTTTCGTAGAGGAAGGTCTGCTGCTATATTTATGCTCTGGATGTTAAATACAGCTCCTTGAACTGTGACAGGCCATTAATAGGGCTGCAGCTAATTGATTTTGAAAGTTGCTAAAAATGAATTAGAAAATGATAACAGCAATTATTTGTTTTTCGGAAATTAGACAGCTGACTGTTGAATAATCTTGTTATTGATTGGCCCATGTAGTGAGTATTTTGATTTTAAGATGCTGCCTGATGTGTCCATGACATCCTCGCCATCCGTCTGCCTGTGGCTCATCACCAACACTGATTCGAAAAACACCTCAAACCCAAACCACAATGTTTAAGGTACAATCACTGCCAAAATCCAAAAGACAGGGTTGGAATCTGCTAATACTCCCAAACTCTTTCAACACACTTATTAAACAACACCTAAATCCAAGTTAATTATGAGTTATGGTTGGAAAAAACTGTGATTCTGTACGTAAATATATCTGGATTTCATGAGGTCGGACGTTTATTTGGCCTTTATTTGAATGTATGTTTATATCTGGCGCCATAATTCAGCTATTGTCTCAGCTCAACATCTGGATGGGTGGGTGTGTGGTGGAAAAAAACACTGCTCTTGTTAAGCCTACTCATCTTTCTTGCTACCCCAGCATTTGGCATACATCTCTGCAGCATGTTTTTCAGCGGCTCCGTACCTTGCAGGGCTTTCTGGCGGCACGCCAGTGAAAATGTCCTCCGGCTTGGGGTCGGGGATGGGAATGATGTATTCGTTGTATGAAGTTATGACTTCCTGTGTGTCTGCCTCTTGTCTGAATTCTCCAAGGCTCAGGCTCTGGTTGTAGGGGTCCGGGGGGATGTAATGGGGGGATGGGGTGCCGAATGCTGGGTTGGCGATCGGAAAAGGAGAGGAGAGTCTGGGTTTGGTGCGGGCGACTGCCGGGTGGTCACTCTTCAGGAAGTTGTCGTTGACTTGGCTGTATTTCTGTTGCCAGGGGACAACAGTTTAACGACAAATCAATTAGTCAACAGTTTGGGAGCTTGAGGTTGCAAAGTGCAGATATGAGTCGTTGAGCACAAAGGATGTTACTTCACAGCTTACAACACTATTCACTTTTTATCTACTTTAAGAATCAGTGAGGAATCAAACTGGTAGACAGTGTGTCTACTTCGTGAACTGAAGTTTTCTTTTTGTCCTCCAACCAGCCACTGGGAGGCAGATAGGCTGACTGAGTAGATGAATTAATTGGTAGATAACCTCACCCAAATAACACTTGAAGATTAGGAGTATGTGGTGTAGAGTTAAAAGCCCAAGCTTACACTTCAGAAGCTGTAGATGTACCTTTTTATAGCTGTCTGCCAGCATGTTCCCAACACTGTGGACCAGAAAGGAGAACTCGGGCCTTGTCTCATACTTCTCGTCCCAGCACTTCTTCATGATGTCATAACTGCAACAGAGACAACATGCAGTTCATTTCTTATTCTACATTTTCATGTCTGAGTTATTTCAGAGGTGACATACTGTATATGGCAGGGTTACAATGAGACTCACACTTCATCAGAGGCGTGTGCAGGTTTGGCCATTCGGTAGCCTCTCTTCAAAGCGCTGTAGAACAACTCATTCATGGGCAAATCAGGGTAGGGGGTTCCTCCTGCAGAAAGCAAGAACGTAAGTAGGTAAAGCTTTATTCACATAGCACTTTGGCATGGAAAAAAAACATATGTCAGGGATGAGATCTATAAAAAGGCTTGTTTCCTAAGCTGCTTAAAACCGCCCAAACATTCAGCAACGCTGAGATGATTCCTGAGGGAATCAGCATTGCAGTTAGAGTGGGGGAAAAGATAAACAGATGAGATATGAGGATCGGAGTGGTTAAGAATCCAGAACAAGGAGATAAGAAATGTAGCTGTGGGCAAGGTCATGCAGTGTCTTATATGTAATTAACAAGATACTATATCATTTATTTATAGATTTTACAGGAAGCCCATGGAGGGATGAACATGGGTAATGTGGGACCGACAGCTAGTTCTAGTTAATAACCTGGCAGCTGCATTTTGAACCAGCTGTAAGTGTTTAGAGCAGCTTGACTGATGCAGGTGTTGAGGGAATTACATTAATAGACGGGAGAAAATAAAAGTTTGGATTACTAGTTCGAGATCCGTCGAGACAAGATGCATCTGATTTTTTGCGATATTTCTTAGCTGGAGAAAACAGGACGAGTTTAGTTACGCGATGGTCAAAAAAAGTCATGCACAGGCTAGAAATGTAAAATCATGAATCTAAAGTCATGCACATTTATTTTCTGAGAACAACTGGGCAGATTTATTCTAGTTCTGAAAAGTCCAATGAAAGTCAGATTCAGATGAGGAAGTGCAGAGAATCTTTGGTTATAATTGTTACAGAGGCAGGATTGTGAGTTTGTTTTCCACCACTTGGGTTTCAGCTGCTTATGCAATAAAATGTCTCCTTTGTTTTCATGGTAGTTTCCAAAATCGTGGGAAGAGGCTTTTCTTTTTTCTCTTTCTTTTTTTTTTAAGAGGAAATGCTTATTTCAAAGCTTGACTGTGTTTAATAAGGTTTAGACCTCTTAAGAGTCTTCAAACAAAATGATGTGTTCTTTCAATCAGACATGGGATTTGAAATTGTCTCTGCATACATTCAACGTCATTTTAGACACATGTTTTCATAATTTACAGTTTACCAGAAGCCCGGGAATGTTTGTTTGGCTTCAATAATTAACAAGGAGTCAAGCGGGTGAAAACTCTGTAATGTGACCTACATAAGCAATTAACGAAGACGAATCCCTTTTGTGTGTATAACAGTTCTGATTTTGATTTGGGTTAATGGCTTTTTTGTGTGTTAGTGTGTGTAAATGTGTGTGTGTTTGGACTGACCCAGAGTGAAAATCTCCCAAAGAAGAATGCCGAATGACCACACGTCACTCAGGGTGGTGTACAAATTATTGAAAATACTTTCTGGTGCCATCCACTTCAGGGGCAAGAAGGTCTGAATGAAAGAAGTTAGACATTAGACAGACCCACTGATTATTTGCAGCATTTTATTTAGCTAATTTTGGTTAAATTATATCAATTACATTACATGCAGTTGCTTTGGTTTGACTTTCTATAAGTGCATTGAAATGTGATAGGAACAAGAGCCAGGTGGCTTAATGTGCATTTTGTTCATTAAACTTTACGATTTTGTCACTTACGCTGCCTTTGGAGATGTAGTTGGAATCATGCATGATGTCTCTGGCCAGGCCAAAGTCACAGATCTTCACCAGTTTGCCCTCGCAGATCAGCACATTCCTGGCAGCGAGGTCACGATGGACGCACTGTGGTGGAATACAATAAAATTGTATTATTAAAGAGTTAATTAGTGAGTTGTAGAGGTGCTGGTTGGTGGCTTTTTGTTATCTTCAGACAGAGCCACGCTAGCTCTTTCCCCCTGTTTCCAGTCTTTATGCTAAGCTAAGCTAACCGGCTGCTCGCTGTAGCTTCATATTTGGAGTACAGGCATGAGAGCGGTATCCATTTCCTTCTGTAAATCTCAGGCGGCAAATGCAAACAAAGTCACATGATCTAAAGGCATCTTGAGTCAAATATCACCATTATTTCTCATATCCTACATTCTTGGAGGCGAGAAACTCCATCCCCTTTGCCACTTGATAGCTGAAGCCCAACAGATCATCATAGGTGAGAATAGAAGAGTCACTGATGGCCAGTTCCAATCTGCTGTCACCTGAACACGATGACAAGGTGAGATGACAAACAATGAGAAGAAGAGAAGGTGAGGAGCATCCAGTGAATGAAGACATTGTGTTGTTGTTGTTGTTGTTGGGGGAACTCCGGCTGTCCTGTGACTGCATGGCCTGAAATTAAGCTCATGCCCTTCACATGCGGTAACATTTGAAAGTGCGTTGTGATCAAAGACCGGAGAAAATGCTGCATTCATTGGTGAAAACAATGCATGTGTTCATGAAATGCACAATTTCAAGCTCACTGATTGAAAATTCACACATAAATGCTAATGATGGTAAATGGTTGGCCTCACATCACACTGCATATCATTCTTCCTTGATTCCTGGGTTCCATGGGCTGGATTCTTCATACTAAATTTCATTTACAACTGAATTTCAAATAATTTACAATGAATTATCATCAATACTCATCACTTAATCAACATAGACACACAAATCTAACCTTGTTCCTGATCGATGTCCTGCTGGTAGGGCGACTCGTATGGAGAGGGTTGGATGTCTGCGTACTTGATGGTGTCCATCTGCTCCTGCATGGGCATGTAGATGGTGGGCTCATCTTTACTCATGTCCATATATCCTCCATCACTCTCACTTCCGAAGGACACGTATCTGGATGCACAAAGTGTGAAACAATACAATGTGATGAACTGACATAAATCCATTTCATCTCATGGCTCTTTATTATTTATTTCATTTGTATGTGAGGAAGACGTAAATGATAATTAGACTGTACTTGTATAGCGCTTTTCTGGTCTTCCGACCACTCAAAGCGCTTTAACACTACATGTCATCATTCACATCCATGCATACACTGATGTATGGGCCTACAATGCAAGGTGCCACCTGCCCATCAGGACCATCTAACATTCATACTACATCCACACACCGTAGGCACAGCTATGGGAGCAATTCAGGGTTAAGTGTGTTGCCCAATGACACATCAACATGGACTAGTGGAGCCACTACCACTGAGCCACAGTCGCCCCGACTATGTGACAGCAGACACACACACACACACACACACATTATACAAGATGTTATCTGTTCTTCTCACCCTTTCCTCTGGCTGAGCGGAGTGCTTCCTCTAGAGATGAGGCAGCCGTCGTCTTGGTTCTTCTCTGCTTGGTACTGCAGGAGGGTGTGCTTGTTCCTGTGCAGGTAGTCCACCAGGTCACCATATCGACAGTACTCAGTCACCAGATACAGAGGGCCTGATTGGTGGAAGAAGAGAAATCTAAATTTTGGATTTAACAAACTTTAATTTCGCTATAGACAGGGCATATTTACTTTTCCTAAAATTAAAAATATATACATTAAAAGCAAATATTGAGCTAGATGGAAGCTTTAATATTAACACGCAACAAAATAATTAAATTAGTGTATGAATATATTATTGAAAATATGTCAATTATTTTTACACATTAGTCACTTAAATAGCATTCAATTATATTTCTGACATGTTCATATATAAATTATAATGTGTGATTTTTTTGTGTCTGTTAAAAATCATTTAATTTCATAAAAGATAAAGTTACTATTTGCGAATTATTGAACAATGTATATTTAATAAGTAAACATTCTGTGTTGTTATTAATTCTATAACTGACATTTTACATAAATGCGGTAAATAAATAAACAGGAGATAAATGGTTTAAATCAAGCAGAGGTGTGCATTATAGGGGCAGCCATTGACTACTAACTGTTTCCAGTCAAAGCAGAACGTAGACAGCAGCATTTCCACAACATGTTTACATCTGTTTAAATGTTTCCCTCTCTCTTCAACATAACCTCTGAAGCCACAGAAATGTTTTAACCCTTCGCATGAAATTGTAACTGCTTTATTCTCTGATGCTCTCACAGTGCAAATAGGATGTCTGTAACTCAATCGTATGGAGAAAATCTGGCAAAAAAGCACTACATGTTATTTTATTATTTGATCTTATATGAAAATACATTTTTAGTTGTTAATATCCTGTTACTTAGATAATCTCAATAGTCTTCCTTTACTCATGTCATACCATACGTAACTTTAAATCTGTAATTATTAGATTAGACAGAGCTCAAACTCAGTGAGATATTCCCTTTTAGAGAACATTTTAATGAAAGAAATGTATTTAATAAGTTCACAGACGAAGAAAAGAAACACAGCGAAACCACCAGGAAGGTTTTGCATTAAGAAAATGCTACCAGCTGATCGGAGGTACTGTTATTGTGTAAACAGACTATAAAATGACCTAATTATCATGTGTGTTAGCACAGTATAGCACCGGTGCTCACCATGTTTGGTGCAAGCTCCCAGCAAGTTGACGATGTTGAGGTGAGGACCCAGGTGACTCATGATCTTCAACTCTGACATCAGAGCCTGAGTCTCACTCCTCCTGGCTGTAGCTGGATGGAGAGAGAGAGATGTGTTAAAGTAGGGCCGTATGAGGCAGGTATGACAACAGGAGAGCTTAACATACTGAAGCCAGGACACTGATGCCAAACTGCTCAATGACCCTTTGGCTGAAACTTCAACCAGGCTGGCAACCAAACTAAAGCTCAGCAGGCTCCTGCTCTCTCTCTGTGCCCGCAGGAATATGGCACTGGTTTCACAATAATTGACAGCTACTGTATGCAGGGGGCTCTACTGAGATCTCTACATTGTTCACGCAAGTACGCACATGGCTTTAGACTGTGTTTTTACATTGTGTGTCTTACATTTCAACATTTTCACGGCCACTTTTGTGCTGGACTGGGAATGAGTGAGACCATACGCAGTTGCCTCGACCACCCTGCCAAAGGCTCCTGATCCAAGAGTGCGACCTGAAACACAAAGAAAGGCTCAGTAGGACAGAATGTGAATGGGGCACATGGTAGACCTGAAGCGACATCCTCTCTGTTCATTAACATTTCAATGTAAATACATTTATCTGGTACTGGCTTGAGCAGATCATAACAGATGGTCCAGAGTCTAACCATTGAAGTTTCCTGTTTGTACGGAGCAGCTGACTACCAACAACACATCGTCAAAAACAAAGTGCTTTAAAAATGAGGCAGGATTAGAGCCAAGAAGACAAGTTTAACAAACCCCACTTAGTATTCTAGCCTCAAGTACGCCCAGACGACCCAAACCAGCCACAGCACTATAGTCACCCGGTGATAGCTACATTGCTACTCGTTTCTTTGCTCTCTAAATCTGTTTAATCTGAGATTAACAAGTGAAATGGACACATTTTTAGTGAAAACTAACAACCACTGCAAGACCTTAGTAAATGGTTATAAAACAATAAAAATGAGGGAGCAATGAAAGACAAAAATATGATTAAATAAATCATAGATAATTCAAATAAGACACTATTTAGCCAAAGCAATACCAAACAAACTATACCAATAATGATGATTTCACGAATTAACAGTCTAATTAATTAATCTACTATATAAATAAATAAATTAATTCATCTATTTCATGGATGCAAACGCAGGCTTAAAATGCAATTCCAAGTGCTTTTTGCTAAATATATTATTGCATTTATTCATGAAATTAGCATGAAATTTATATTAAATTAATTTTAAGTGTCAATGAAGTATTATTCATCTCTGTTTATGTCGATATTAATGATTGTTTTCATCACATACGGACACATTTTGCATACTTTTTTTACTTACTCAATTTTCCTATTTGTTGTCGAATTCAGTGTCATGAAGTACTCATGAAGAGAAGGTCGTATATAAAAACATTTAACCAAGTTGTCTCAAATATATAAACGTACAACTTCCATTTATGAACATGTTGGCAGTGAATTCTATTGTCATGTCAGTATTTGAAATGCCTATGTTTGCATGAATACTTTTTGTATTTAAATCTATCTATTAATAAACTGTCTTTATTTTTGACTTAGCTTCTATAAATGTTAAATGCATAAAGTGGCAGCACATCCAGCTAATGTGACATAAAGTGTCTCAATGGGCTTCACATCTCTCCGTACTGTCCGTCGTGAGGACTCACCAAGCACCAGGTTGTCTCGTCGCATTTCCCAGGCGAGGTCATAGGGCAGGTGGATGGGGTCCACATAGATGTACTCATGACCGTCCTGGCTCACCGACTCTATCACCTTCCATCTGATCTCATAGCGAGGTTTCTGAGGACACGCGTAAAGACAAACACACACGCACACACACACACACACACACAAGAGCAAAACTTAAACACCAAAACAAAAGACTTCGACTTTTTAATCACAAAAGATTTGTGAAGAACTAACAAAATATGGATGGTTGAGTTTGTAACTTTGTGTCTCACCTTTCTCCATACAGCAATGAGGATGATGATAGATATGATAATGATGACCACTAAGGCTAAAACAGCAGCCAATACTGCCACCTGGGAGTACAGTGCTGCAACAGGCAAAAGAACATTTAGATTAGATGAAGAGAAGGTCGTATATAAAAACATTTAACCAAGTTGTCTCAAATATATAAACGTACAACTTCCATTTATGAACATGTTGGCAGTGATTTTGTAATTAGAGCTATAGTTAGACTGATACAAAAAGCTTAAGTACAAATACACATTATTTACTGTTGTTTATTTACTTAGTAGTGAAGCCTTGTCCTGTATCTCTAAAATGTAACTTTTCAGACTTGTTCTTGTTTGTTCAGTTGAACCAACTGTGATATAATTATTATCATGTTTTAATGATCTTATAGTTAACTTGGACACTGCACATTTATACAGTGAAACTGATAAACATACACACGATACAATTTTCACTTCACAAATGGCACTGAATTATAAAACACACTAAAATGGGACATTCTTGTTGGGACACCTACTGCTGGACACCAGTTTGACGTCTCTTCTGTCGATGAGTCCTGCTTGGTTGCTGGTCTCACAGCGCACTGTGACCTGCTGAGGCTTGTGGAAGGTCACCTGGCTCCGCACCTGGCTGGTTTTACGAGTCTCGCTGTAGCTGAGGTTGGTCTGGATGCTCAGCACCTCCGGCTCTGGTATCAGCGGCCACCACACCGCTGTTTGGTTGCTACACCTGCAACACGACAACGAGATCAGCGGCCGGAGTCGAAAGAAGTCGAAGCAGACAGAATTTTAAAGTCAAATACATTTCTGTGAATGATCAGCCCTCTGGTGTTTGTTGTGTGACAGTTCAGTGATGAATGGGTGACTTACTGGTGCATGCTGTCACAGCTGTACCACTGGATGGTCGGGGTTGGGAACCCCTCAGCTACACAGGTCACCAAGTGTCTTTTCCCAGGGAGGTGGTGGTCAGTCAGGTCTTTAATCTGAGAGGGAACTACACACAGGGGGTGCAACGGACATTAATCATTACTGACATGGATAAAAACAATTTCTTTCAACTCGTCGGTCTAAGAACTCAAAATGTACAAGGACACCCTGTACACTGTGATGATTCTTAAAACAGCCTCTCACCTTGGACCTCCAGGTCAAAGGTCACTTCCTTTGTGTCATCTCCGTTTGTGACAAGGACAGTGTAGCGGCCTTTCTGCTCCTTCCTCACCCTCACCAAGGTGAGCAGAGTGACATACCTGAGGTAGAAGGTGAGGAAATAAAAGACATGTGAGTATTCCCAGCTCGTTTCCCACAGCATGATAAGCTGCCAAACATTGGTCACAAAGAGATGAGAGATTTGATGATTGAATATATCAAAGATGATTGCCAAGGCCAGAGATTTGATTACATGCAACAGACAGCTGCAGATCACCCTGTTGATCTTGCGCAAACGTGTGGTGTTTGTTAACAGAAGGCTTATTATCCATCTGTGAGTCGAACATGTGGATGATGTTTCACTTTTGATGTGTGTTGCACAGAAATGTGAAAACATGGTCCTGCAATTACAACATTGTTTGGCACTTTACTGAAAGCATTTGTGAGGTTGTGACAGGTATCTTGTGTTTATGGTTCCCGTTTGATGAATGATTGGAGTCCTGCCCTCTAGAGGGTATTGTGTTTCTCTCTGCGGAGGCCTTATCTAGTGATGACTGACAAGAGAGGGACGCCTCCGGAGGCTGCCACCCGAACAGAGGCCCGGAGCTAATTATCTAAATGTATCAACTTGTATGAGATCCTCAATTGCTCCAAGGTGTGCAGGGGATTTAAGTGGGTCTGGCTGAATGTTTCACCTGATCTCATGCTCTCTTCTGGTTGTGATGGTTTTATCTCCCTCGATTGAGGCGCCGTCTTTGCTCCAGCGGACCTGAGGTGGAGGGTAGGCTTCAATCTCCACCCTCAACTCCACGTTCTCTTGCAGCTTGGCTGAAATGTTTTTTTGCTGAGCAGGCTTCACATCCACGTAGCCTCGCTCTGAAGAGAGAAAATGATATCATCAGTAACGTAACATAAATGTCATGCACTTGATCTTCTGCTCAAGATGTTTGTCATATAATTCTGTGTAGGTTTAGCACTATGAGCAATCTCTTTCCTATACAAGTAGTCATGTGCTCCTTTGTTGATATATAACCATCGATTATAGCCTAGTTATATAGGCTAGAGACAGTACTGTACTGCTACTGTTCACTGCTGACCTTCTGTGGCCAGACATTATCTGTCTTTTCCACTGAGATGTCCAGCGAGCACCACTAAACTGTCTTTGTCTCCATGGAGCATGGCAGTTCAAGTTATTCAAGGATTTCATAAACATAGCACACCTCGCTGCAGATAGAATAAGCATTCACAGACAAGTTACTGTCAAGAGAGAAGAAGGAGGAGACGTTCAGCATGATGAATCCTTGATAACTTGGTGTTTATTCCCAAAAGTCTAAATATAAAGTTGCTGAACCCCCCCCCCCCCCCCGGTTTGAAGCTCTGTTTTTCAAGGCGTCCCTCAGGGCATCTGCACCATGTGAGGGGTTTGTTTCACACTTTGAACAGAAATAAATAGCAGTCATCTTCATTTCCTTTAAAAGAAGCGCCTCTTTCACCTTGACTTGTAAAGGTTTACATAACGAGCTTCTCTTCTCTCTGTCAGCGAAACACAATAATAATCTGTCCAGCATCAGTTTGTTTTAGTTTTGTGTGCATGTTTGGGTATAGTCTAACCGAGCACAGTGATGTTGATGCTGGCAGAGGCCTTCTGGTCTTGGATACTCTCGTGGACATAGCAGACGTAGCTTCCGCTGTGGGCCAGCGTGGCCTGAGGGAAGATCAGGCAGGAGCGCATGTTCATGACGGGCAGGAAGTCTGTCAGTGGCTCAACCTCAACAACCTTGAAGAGAGAGGAATGACATCTGCTTAACAAGGCTTCCTGAAATGATTTAGCTGCCTCCTTAAGTAACATTATTTTCAGGAAAAATCTGAAACAAAGCTGGAAAGCTGAAACTTCCATGTAGGTTATCTTCATCATTTTTAACAGATGATTACAATACCAACACCATATGTTATCAGTACAATTTCAATGGGGGATGGAAATTAAGGTGTGTCTCTACATCTTGATGTGATTTGGGCCTGAGAGTGATCACGAAAGGAAAGCTGAACAAAAGTGCTTGTTCAGCTCCACTCCTACTCACCTCTCTGTTGGGGATATCCCAGGAAAAAAACACCAGCTCCACACCGTACACTGTGCAGTTTACTGTCAGCGGTTCGCCCTGTTTCAGAATGGTCTTTGACGCATTGATGTAGGCGTCGAGGGCCTCTGGGACTGGGACGGGAAGAGAGAGTGTGGGGGAGAGGAGGAAGAGGTGGTGGTGATGGTTTATTATGCAGAAAAATCTCCTTCACTACTAATCAATCACAGAATTGTTGAAAAATCAACCCAGACATTAATATTCTTTATCTCATCAGTATTAGTCAAAACTGAACTGAACTCTTGTCGAGAACAAAAACTTTAAAGCTCCACAAAAGTAAAAAAAAACAAAAAACAATCAGCTTATGCTGCACTTTTAAATGCGTTTTCTATGCAAATGATGAAAAAACCACACCCTCCAGTAGCAAGTCTTCCTCTAGAAAGTTGTAATGTGACCGAAGTGTATGTGATAATATGGGAATGAATGATACTTTTGGACTGACAATACTTTGGCTACGAAACTTGCAGATTTTGCTGCACAAGCTGTTTGAAGAACTGTGATTGACATTTTATGGTTATTTTCATGGTGCTCTAAAAAGATAGACTAATAAACATCGATACTTTGGGTGTAGGCTGAGATTAAATTAAAGGGGCCAACTGTGCGTGCGTGTGTGTGTGTGTGTGTTTGTGAGTTTCGGCTTATACAGGGGGGTGATATTGATAATGACCACATTTGTATTTTGGGAAAAGTTGTTTCTCTAACCGAACTCTTCAAGCTGAACACCTACCGACAATGCTGAAGACGTAGAAGGCCTGAGACTCTTTCACCTCCTCGTTCAGCTCTCCCCGACACACGTAGGTCCTGTCCTCCAGCGGTGCCTTGTACCCCTCACTTGGAACATAAAGCCCCCTGATGGGCAGATCAGTGTCCCTCTCATACAAAGTCACATTGATGTTCGGATTGGTGACCACACAGGGGATGGTGCTCTCCTCACTGGTCTTTGTTACCATGCCGTGTGAGCTCTCTATGAACCACACATCAGGGTCTACGGACAGAAACACCACTCGTTTGATTATCTATATTGTGGATCAAACAATTACTGTGTACAGTTCGTCTCTATAGAATCCTGTTTTTACAGTTAGATTACGTGACATAATGATATAGATGGGCTCAATTGAACTGTGAGTAAAATGCTTTTTCAAATGATTGAATACTTTTTGTTTTGTTTTCCAAGCTCTTTCCTGTGCATTGCATTGTGGGGTAATGATGATGTACAGCACACTTAAAAATCACTGTGTCCAGCTGCTTTTTAGCATGCCTCGTGACTTCTCTAAGTGTTCATTATTCTGTCACTTTACCAATGTGAGTCAGCCTAAATTTGTCTTTGATGTCAGGCAGCTTTTACACTAAACTGGTGAAATGAGGCCTCACCTGGGACAAAAACAGCCACCTCCTTAGTTTCTCCAGTGTGTCGATCGGTGCACTGATACACCCCCGTGTGCTTCCAGCTCACGTTCCACAAAGTCAAAACACTGGATGTGACGCTGCTTTGCACAATTTGGTAGCTTTGGCCGTTGTTTTGAACTTGTTCTGCTTGGAAGTACGGCACATCGTCCCTCTTGAAGTCCCACGTTGTGTCTTCTGAGCCGGAGCAGGTGAGGGTGAGAGAGGAGCCCTCAGCCAGGACGAGCTCTTTGTCACCGGGTGTGATCTCCAGACAACGCAGCTCGGTGCAGAAATAGAGGAGAGCTGCGGTTGGCACAACAAGAAAGAAGGTCAGGTTGGAGGTCAAACAGGCAGCAGCATGAGGTCAAAGGTTAAATCAACAATACATGCCAGATCCTGTTCTATCTCTGAACGATGAAGGATATGAGTTGTGTGGAGTGGATATGTGGGAGGATAATGATGCCGTGTCAGTGACAGATGTATTCTAAATGACAGAGGTCAGTGTGAATGCATCAGTTGTCTTTTACATCAAAGTATTCTGTTTTTGTGTTATCTCACCAGCTGGACAGCTGATAAATAATCTAAAAAGATACATTATTTTTTATTTCCAACATTGACTGTATTACTGTATATACACTAAATAACAGCTTTTGAAATAGTCTACCCCCTCAGTAAGCACAACTTTGTCATAACTGGAAATCTATCTTTTTTAAAGTTATGACCTTTTCCATCGTATAAAGTTTCATTTGGATATGTTATACAAAGAAAAAGTGTAAAATACTCCCCCTAAGCTTGGCATCATGCTCTTCGCTTCCCTGCAAAAGAACCCGTGTTACCGATTTTCATTTTTATTGAAATTGAGCTCTCACCTGTAACTGTGACAGTCAGATGGAGCGTGGTTGCCGTCACCCTCCTCATGGTGGAAGCCTTCAATGCACTTTATTCTGCTAAACAAACAAAAGTTATAACAACACTGGTTAAACTTCATGTACCTTTTTTGGAAATGTCATGCCTTGCACGTTGCCTCAGCCAATTTTTCAAGAAACACAGATCATTCTGTCCACAACAAAAACAGCAGGAAAAGCTGGTTTGTGTTCACTCCGAGAGACACATAACACCACCACAGTTAACACTTCAAATCATGATGGATTGAGTCCTGCCCTCATGAGCTCCAGCAGGTCAGCTGGAAGCTGACATTGCACGTCAGGACAATCTGCTTCCAATCAGAGAAAATGCTCTGTTCGTACTAAAAGAAACAAATATTATTTAGTGTGCTGGCAATCTGCTTTCTTTAATGGTTTCTGACCGGCACACGGAGGTGCAGATGCAGCTCACTCTGGAGGTATTTGATGCCTCGCTGCACCAGGACAGAGCGACAATGTCTGGCCCTTTTTGTTCCTGGTCCACCAGCATTCAGCCCATTAACAAACGGGTCACTGTGTGCAGCTTTGCAACATGCTCACTGGCAACAATGCTGCATCCAAGCTATTCGACAGCAGTGCTGAGCCATTAATTGGTTTTGGTGTAAACAAAAGTGAAAATGAGGGCATTCACATGCTGACACAGGAGCGTACTCAGGATTTTGAGAGGATGTTTTGGTTTTGTAATACTAATATCAAGTTGTACACCAGCATGATATTATCATTATTTAAGCTCTATTGGGGTCAAAGGTGACTAATACCTAATGCTCCACCCTCCCATACTGAACATCAACCACAGTTGGCCAATGCAAGTAAGAAGGCAGAAGGAAAGATTGAGGAGGGGAGGAATGGTTTGTTGTTGTGTTTGGGATGGGGGTTAAGTCTTGCAGCACACAGACGTCTGGAAACAGTTAAGGATGGATCACAGGCCTGTACGCAAGAGGGTGGGAAAGTGAGAGGGTGGAAGAGCGAGGCTTGGGAAGAGCGAGGGTGGAGGACGAAGTGAGGAAGGGAGGCAGTGGAAAAATTGTGAAATGTATCTTGACAAATCTTACTCCGTTTAACGTTTTTCCTCGATAACGCAATCCAATTTTACAATCTCTATTTTAAGAAATTGGACTATCTTTATGCATTATGTAATAAGTGATTACGTTTCTACATCTTATCTCCAACTCTTAGGAGTTCTATCAGTTTTCATTCATCAATTGAACGTGTCTGGCAACACCACCTTAAGAGCGTATCTATAAAAGTGTATCAAGGTTACAGATTTTTAAATGGCTATAAGAAAGATCCCGTTGGCAGTGGTGGCGAGGTACAAGAAGTTCCATGATTAACCCAAAGCCAGTTACTCAAACCAGAGATACACGTTGTCTCTCTAAATTAACTGCATTTGGCACTTCCGCTCCCAAAACGAAAAGCTCTTGAGTTGCTCCAAAAACATGACTGGTCCATTTCCTCCCTGGCCTCCTGGTTCTAATAAAAAGGGATGAAGGAGAGGAAGAGAGAGAGAGAGAGGCTTTTTTTCTTTCTGCCGTAGTTCACAGACATGCGCACATAGACACATCCTTACTGGCACATAATGCATGCGCTAAAGCACACTCACTGTACACACAGGCGTACGCTGTATTACACTTCAACCCCACCATCTTCTTCACCCACTACATCCACACACACACATATCTCCCCCCTCTTCCCCTTTTTGTCACTGGTGTCTGTGTACAGTTCACGTTCCCACAGTACTTCTCTGGAACTTTCCCAGGACCGCTGATACACTTGGGACCCTGCTGGTGATGACGGCAGGGCCAGGGGGGAGGGGGTCACCTTATCCCTGTGGGCCCTAGCAACCAGCACGGAGGGAACGTTCACTGAGGAAGACACACATCAGTGCTTATGAGAACCAGTAACCTCCGTGTCAGGGATGATGACTTTGAGCGACAACAGCCAAATGCGTTGACGCCAAAGGAATGTGTCACTTGGCAGTCTGAGGACTAACAAATCTAATCGTAACTGGCTGCTGGTGCTATTTCTACTCAAACCAGCCAAGGAGCTCCATTAGAGAGCTACAGCAGGATATATATATTTACATCAGCAGAAAACTGAACAAGAAATCTCAGTGTGCTCAAATCTTATTTGGGAGTCTTTGAAAAAGGACGGAAAAATAATGTTTGGCTACCGCAATACGATGAGGTTGTATGTTGACCGATGGGCAGGGGGGGGACTTTGAACGGAGAAGGAATCTGACCCTTAAAATAAGATGTGCTGACTAGGATCAGAGGGCCAAAGGGAACCAGAGTTGGGAGAGTGAACACTATAGCAAGATTTTCTCCAAGATTTAGGAACATGCAAATCACAGCACATCAAAGTCATCGTCTTTGTGCGAGGAGACACTTACGGGCAGCTCTACACACATTTGAAAACACGGCTGGTTTGTGCTCCGTCATTGTCAGGCCTTTGTGCAAGAAAGTGAATAAACACACATTGAAGTGTTAAAAAGGGTCAGGACACTAGTGAACCTGCCAAGAAGGTTTGGCAGCATTTCAGGTTTTTTTTTTACCACTTATCAAAAGCACTCAGTAGCAGTACGACCACTAAAATAAAAAGTAGGTCTTTGTCTGAATCAAAGAGACAACAGAGTGGTGTTTGAGGCAATTTACAGTAAGAAACATCAACGACATCCATAAATCAAGTGAAGTGGCTCTCAATCCGATGATTTTGTGGAGGGTCTTAAAGATGATTTAAAGGATCTAAAAATGTTTTTCGAACACAGATGTTTGTTGTTGTCTTTGTTATCTTTGAAATGGGATACTTCAATCCTGCAATGATCGTGGAGGTCAAAAACAAACAGTGTTTATGTAAGTGATAGCGCAGTAATCACTATGACGGATAAACTGTTATCCCACTGTATAAGTTTTCCCACAGATGCTGGGAATTTGGTGGCTGATTGACCATCGCTGGTTTTCATAAACAACGCTGCTACACTCAAAGTGTCACCGGCTAATGAGGAAGAATGCCATAATCGACCTCAGCGGGACGCACGCAGCCCACGCACAACCCCAGAGCAGCCTGTAATCCCACTTCTGGGATTATCTATATATATTGTAGCTGCATGTTTTATTTAAACATCTGGTAGTGATGAAGTTCTCCTCGATTAGGTGGGAACTGCTTTATGGACCACATTTGCAGCCAACTGTTTGCTCGAGTGTGTCCCAAGGGGGTTGCATTTAGAAAAGGGGGGGGGGGGGGTGCACGTAATCTATAACAAAAGAGAGAAAGATGCCCAAAAAGCTTGAGTGCAGCTGGAGAGCTCTGGCTTCCTGTATGGGAAAATTCCCTGGCCTTGTGTGGGTGTAAGGCTGTGATCCATCAGTGACACAGTAGACCACCACAAACACTAAACAAATACTCAAGTAGACAAAAAGAGATGCCACAATGAGAAGAGGACAATCTGGACATAATGACACTTCTACAAAGAGAAAAAAACTGCTTTAAATAACAAGCTGTGCAGAAAAAATGTATACTCACAATCAGGAATGAGGAAAAACAAGAAGAAAGGATAAGGGAAAAACAATTAACATGCAAAAACAGACCAATTAGACCAATGACAAAGCATGACAAACCATCACCATCACCACAAGAAGACTGCACACAGCACCAGACAGTGGAAAAGACAACAAAGGCAGCATGCAGACATACAGAAAACAATTCCGAGGAAAAGCCACATCAAAGCACAGAGTGAGACTGCAGAGGGAGTCTTGCATCACAGACAGTGATGTTTACTCTGCTGAAGTGCAGAGGAAGCTGTGATCTACAAAACAAACATCTCAAATTTAGCGGTCTCTTCTTTCCAATGCAAACAATTGAAGCTCAGATAAGACAGACTATCACTGACGCTGAACACTTTATTAGGAGATGCACTAAATCACGTTACTAGAATAGCTGCAGTGCAGAATAAATGTACATGCCATACTCTTCTTTTTTAGTTTTTAGAGGGATGTTAGGTTGTCTTGACATATCTCTGAAGAGACTGATTTTGGCGAGCTCTCTGGGAAAAAAATGACCCGGAGTGTCGTTGTTAAAACAAACACCAAACCCCCTTCCCCAAGCCCCCTGAGGAAAACCTTCTGGTCCCTCGGAAGAAGACCCACGATGCACTGCACCGACCCCAGACGGCCTCGCTGTCCCCCAACACGGTTAAAACATGTACTGTACGTTACCAGGCGCATGAGTAAAAGGCACTTTCAGCTGAGAGCACACATGTCATCAACATGTTGTCAGAATATGTGAGTTACTGTAAACAGGAAATGTGTGCAGTCTGATTATGGAGCCTGTGTTTGTGTCATAATTATCCATCTTTCATAATGTAAAAGGAGAGAGGACGACCGGTCCACTTCTAGATTGTGAGCTCTCAAATATTTTTGTCTAAATATCCGTACCACATGAATCTGTTGGGTTTGATTTGTTAAAACACTACGCATCATGTGTAAAGCTGCAATAATATATTTATTTGCCACTTGGGGGATGGGGAAGCAAGCTGTGAACTTAACACTTTTACATTTTTTACAAATTGCAAGAAGAAAAAGCAATTGATTGTGTCACTAATGAACGGTTATTCTACAATCTGGTGCCATTGAACCATTGCAGGAGAAGATGCTGATGTACTTAAAGTTGAAAAATATGTAGAAAACATGATGGAAATACCCCATTTTTGTTTATTTTATGTATTAATTTGGGGGACGTCATCATCTCCTCATCAGTCCACACAGCTTGGATGTTTTAGTGTCTTCTGTGACGTTTAAGTCACATGCTTCATGTACATTTCCCTGATCAGAGCTGCAGAGTCAGCAAATTAAAAATATCCATCACCAAAATAGAAACCCGCCGCATATTTCTACACTTCAGAAATGTGTCTGTGTCATAATAGTTTTGGTAATGTTAAGTCACTGTTTGCAGAACACATTGAGGCTGAAAATAGGTCTTACATCGTATCGCAATAGATATTGCAGTGACTGACAGAAAAAGTTATAGTTCGTTAGATGTGGCTCAGTTATGCTGACCCCCAACAAGAAGCTGCAGTTACACAGCTAGAAACAGGACTTCTGCATCAGCAAAAAACAAACTGCTGTAACTTTAGAGTTTGAAGCTGCACTTAAGCCATTTCAAGTTTGCAAAAGAAGAATTCTGGTGCATTTTCTGGTTTCTGAGACACAGTGACTGTGAATGGTCTTATCACAATAAACCAATGTGATTCTACTGCTCATGCTGAGGCCACACATGTTTGGGAAACTGTGGATTTTGGTTTGCTCCCTTTCAAACAGAGTTGTAAATGCTGTTTGTAGTGGTGGTGGGGGGATGTAAGGGGCTTCTGGGTAAAACTGACTGTGAATGACAGCTTTAGATGTGGGTAGTGTTTGACTTCAGTTTAATGGTCTAATGTTCTACTCATTTGGGAATCTAAATGAGGGAAAAATAATTAAGATGTCAAAAATCTAAAGCAGTTGTTGTCATTGAAGTCATGTCCATTTCTCCCATATTCTTGAGCAGTAAACCTTTGGCTTACTACCAGTTAGGCTGTAATTATCTGTGTGCTTTGCCCCAATTCAAACTGCTATTCATAGGGAATTTAGGGATATCAGATATATTTGCTAGCATAAGCAGCGCCACATCCTCCCACGTTTTTCTTCTGAGACCTCTGCTCTCTCCTTCCTGCACATCGGCCGTCACACTAACACTGTAGGGTATAAGCCCCCCAACCTTCCCCGTGAGAAGTAGCGGACGCCTACACACACTTCCAGCCTCCACTGTGACACACCCACATCCCCCTGAAAGAAAGAAACAGAAACAGCTGAATACAATTAGGCTTTAAATTCCACTCGTTTCCCTAAACTTGATAATGTTAGAAGTAAGGGGAAAAGGGGGGGAAAGAGTGACAGAGAAGCCTTGATCTGGTGATCATTTATGCAACGTGTGCAGTTAAGTTATGTTATCCTTGACACTTGCATCAAAACAATCTTGGAATCGCTTTCTTTTTTCGTTTTCTATGCATGATAAACACCACTGATAAATATCACTGTAGCTCAATGATGTGCAGACTTTCTCTGAAAGCAGCACAACACCATAAGACAAACTGAGAGAAATCCGAATGAAGTCCCCATTTTCCATTGTGTAAAATTTTGGTATCTTGTAAAAGCAAATGCTGTTTTTCTTCCGTCCTCCTGCCTCACTGCACTGTATCGTCAATTCCAGCATGTTTTTGTTGGACTGAAGACAACACAAACGCCAGAGAGAAAAAGTGGTGCTGTTAAAAGAATCTGATGAAGACCAAAACTTCCTGCTTAAAATCTGGATTTTTCCTTGTGCAGTAAATTCCGAGAGGAGATTGTCGTATCTTTTGATGTTATACGTATACAGGGGTGGAAGAAGTAGTCCAATCCTTGATTTGAGCAAAGGTTGTAATGCAACAATGTAAAAATAGTGTATTACAAGCAAAGCTATACCTAAACTTGTTTTTAAATCTTAGGAATAGTTTAACATTTTGTGAAATACACTTATTTGCTTTCTTGCGTGAGAAGATCAATACTCTCATGTTTGATTGGTAAATATAAAGCTGGAACCAGCAGCCAGTTCAACACAAGGACTAGAAACAGGGGGAAACAGCTAGCCCCGGACTATTCGCGAATTGTCATTTTTACACTTAGTTCTTTATGCAGATTACATAAACTAGAAATAGAGTGTTGATTAGTAAATTTAAAAGGTGCTGGTAGGCGTTTTAAATCTCTCTGACATTAAATATGTATTACTAAATAAGCAGCACTCAAGTTAAAGGTTGAAAAAACAACATCATTAGTTATCAGTTATAAAGAGTTTAACACTCAAGGGTTCAGCTGGTTTGATCAGATGTGTTTGACAGTGAACATAAAAGGGCTTTGTTTTTGAACATTAATAGCAACTACAGGACATTATTTCCCTCTGTTTTATTTGAGTAAATGAACTTTCCACCATTTTGGTATTATAACTCAAAAAGAAAGATTTCCTCCAGGAGTCGTCCTGTAGGAGTGGCTGTGCTCTCTGGCTGAAGATGAGATGCAGCTGCCTGTCTGCTCTGTGTGAGTGGGAGGGAGGGAGGGAGGGAGAGAAGGAGGGAACGAGGGGGAGGCCAGATGGACGGGCAGCCGTACAGGATGCTGTATCGCAGCACCACTTAGTTCTGATCATTAAAGCTATATGATGAGTGTATAAGTACAGTGGTCTGTATAGGCAAGGGCATGAGACTGATGGACTTCCAAAGAAACAACTGCTCAGCTCAAGAGTATGAAGGATGAATTATGAATCACCCAATAAGTGTCTGAGTCAGAGACTGCTATACGGAACTATAAAACAAGGTGCACTCGCCAAACTCTATACTTAATCCAGATATAAACAACTAGTCTTCAGAGCTGAACAGCCTGAACAGCTGTGTGTTCAGGTCACGGGGGATAAATCACAAGAAGACAGAATGGGATCAATGTGTTTCAAAACTTGCTGCCGAGCTCAGGCTGTTACATATCGGCACATGTGAGCCAAATCAGACTGCTGACATGTTTTCTGCATGGTCATAATGTGAAGCACATTTTCTCAGCACGAATGGCATGCGGAGAGCCCAGAGAGCCAGGAAACAGCTGATGACGAAGGATTAGGTCTGGGCCAGGGGAGTGGAGCCGACTGGGCCACGCTGCATCAGGGCCAGGGAGAGGCTGCTCTGCTGCAGTACATACCAGCAGCCTGACGCACAGGGGGAAAAATCCCCACGGGTCAGGAGACAAATGAAACTTCACTACGTTTTACAAATCCTCGCTATAAACATTTGTCAGGAGTGCCTCCTCTGTTTTTAAGGTGGTGCTGTGAAATGTTCAGCAGGAGACATCCAGCTGATGTTGAAACTGTGGAGTACAGTCTAATACCGTTGATGGTAAAAGTATGACATGCATGCAATTTCCCAACAGCTCATCTGCAACAACATCACTAGAAAATGCCTGGACTGAAATAACCACAGAGCCGGTGAAGATCAAAAACTTCAAAAGGAACTAATTGTAGAGGAGGAGAACATGCAGACAGAAAACACATGACAACGTTGTTTTGATTACAGCTTATGCTAATTCAGATGCCCCTGTATCAGAAAGGTCATCTGTATAAAGAAGATGGATGTGCAGGTAACCGACCCAACAACTTAACATCACAGCAGCCATTCATAGCAGGGAAATGGGGAGGCTTTCAGGTGCAAAACAGATGGCGCACTAGAGGGGAAAGACATGCATGACACATGTGTATACCATGAAATACTTTGCATTGCTATAATGTAACTCATTCCAGATACTAAAACCTTCCCCTGTGATGAATGAGAGGATATGATTCAACGGCTCTGCGTTCCTCAGAAGAGACCGGATCACAGCTTAATGAGAGATTTACATTTAAAAAAGGGTGACAAAGGTGTTAAGTTTTATATTGAATCTGGTAGTGTTATCGCTAAAAAAGAGATCCAAAGTATGCTGGTGAGAGTGACTGATGCCAGGTCCAGGATTACCGCACAGCCGCAGCTTTTCAATGAGCTTCTTCATGTAGCGTTTCAGAGATGATTGATTCTCTGAGGGCCATTCACAGGGGAGGAGAGAGACTGATGGTTTAGCGGTGAGGACCGCCGGTTCACTCAGGGTGACTGAAGAGAGCTGTATAAACAAGCTCTTTAGCAGTGAAGCACAAAGTGGAGCGCATACAAACAGCTTGTGCTATGAAGCCCAGTGTGTGTGTGTGTGTGTGTGTGTGTGTGTGTGTGTGTGTGTGTGTGTTTGTGTGTGTGTGAGACCCCTGGATACCTTGTCAAACGTATTCTCTTAGCGAGAAGATAAACATTGTTAAAGTTGCGCTATGTAAAGAATGAAAAGGTGTCTATGTACAGAGATGCAAGCCATCACCATGTTGATGTTTGAACAGGATGCTCACACTCTTTCACATTGTAATTCCTGGTGTGTACACATTCAAGTATGTGGGTAACAAACACCACCAACAGAGACACATTACCTCTAACTAGCAACGTCACACAACAAAACAGACTCAAGTGTTAAAACCAAACATTGTCTTGAGGTATTAAATCAGATTATTGTATCTGTTTAAGTTCAATAATCCATCAGTGCTGTGTTGTAAGGATGAGGTGCATCTTGTCTCTGACAGACAGCTATGAAATTGGATCTGTCACAGTGGACTCACCATGCAGGCTAAGTGAATATTCACCACTTTGTATAGTTCATCTTGTCTTCTGTCAACAGCTGCCAAGCAGCCATGACTAAAAGTAAAAGCATTGACAGTGACAGAGAAGTAAGACCTCTTACCTTCAGGGTGATCCCAGAAGCATAGACAAATCTTCCCTCTCTGTCCGAGGAGGTTGCTGGAGGTTGCTGCAGTCGGTCCTCCTTCTGAAATCAGAGGAGAGATGTCCAGCTGGTTGTCTACAGGGACTGCTGCCTCAGATGTATAGATCCCTCAGATGTTCAGAGTCTGAGGTTAATCTCTGCTGTCCCGGGAGTCTGCCAGAGGAGGTACCACTCTGAGCCCGGCTGTTTGTTTAGTCAAATCACAGCACCACGGGGGTCCCCTCTCCTCTCCCACACTCTGAAAAAGCTGGCCCACCGTTCCCAAAGAGTGCTGTAAGTTTAAAAATAAGTGTTCACAATGGAGACATGCGCACGCACATACACACTGCTTCCCTGACAGATTCACACAGAGGAGAGAACTAGAGGTCCGGCCCTGCTGAAGCTAGAGTAAGAGTGAGTTGGAGAGAGAGAGGAGGGAGGGAATTGTGAGTGGGAGTTGAGCAAAAAGCAATAGAGGGAAGTTTGAAAAAAAAAAAGAAGTGAAGGGAGAAAGAGAATAGACAGAGGGTGAAAACATCGAGACGCAGGTTGGGTTCTGCTTGTTGTTCTTCGATAGCAGCTCAGGGGTCCCCAGCTGGAGTGATTTGTTTATGAATGGAGTGGCGAGCAACTGGAGGTGAACTGAGACAGTCTCTATTGGCAACAGAAATCTGGACCGCATCTAACCCCTTCATAAAACAACAAACACAATAGAAAGGAAGAGAAAGAGTGAGAGAGTGAGTGAGAGGTCCAAACAGGGAGAAAAAAAAAGGTTTTGGCAGAGAGTGGCCTGCTTTGGAAACAAACATGGAAGTCTCCGTTTCTCAGCAAAGCAACTTCACTTACATAATCACACTGCTAGGTGTAAAAGACGTAAACACACACATCTAGCTTGGGTGGGACCCATTTTTCTTACATGTCACATGTAATTTTCTCTCTTTTTCCATTTATCCCACATAACTTAATTCAACACCTCCTTTTTTCCTCACCCTTTTCTGTCCCTTCCTTTTCAGCCTCTCTCTTATTCAAACCCATGCAGACACACACCATGCAAGTACATCCATATTGGCTCTCAGCCTAATTTCTTCCTTTCCCAGGATGTGAGCATATGGCTTGAAATTCATAACACAGCCCTGCAGCTGACGAAGGCCTTTTCTCTCTTACAAGGGGTGGGGATGGCCAACAGGGGGAGGGGGAACAGGGGCCAAATTGGACAGTAACCATGTTCTCCTCTAATTGTGAGGGTAAATCTAAAAGCCCTGCTAGCAGTAATTAGAGAGCCAGTGAAGCCCCAGTTATTAGATAGGAGGGGAGCAACACCACACACGACTGTGCCACCTTAACATCAATCTATTTCTAACTATGTAATTAACACCTTCTTGCAATAAATCTGCCCCAAATCCACCGCCCCATGAATCTACTTTTGTACCTTTTAGTGCTTGCAAAGTCAATTAAAATGTTTTCAAGAGATAATAGGTAATAATGCAGCAATACAACATCAACATAAGGCAATGATCACAATCCTTTATCAGCTTGAGGTAAGACACACTCTCTGTCTAAACATCCTGCAGCTGTTACAGGAGACACTACATCTCTACATTTTTAAGAGCACCAAGAAAGATATATGTCTAATGTGGCATTTTTTCTATTTTCTATAATTGCACAATATGTTGTCCAATGCAGTGGTTGGTGGAGAAAGAGAACACACTGGGGTGGCAAAGGCCTTACATTTGGCAGCTGTGCTTGTTTATTCATGCAGCTTGACAAAGTCACAAACCACACGATAAACTAGACTCTAAATAATTCTGCTACAACAATACCCAGCCTATTCAGACTATCAGAGCAGCTAAAGAATGGTTTCTCTCACTGTTAATCTGGGTTGTTTCCATCACTGGAGTTCAACTAGTGATACCTGTCAAGCAGCTGTGAGCGGAGCACCATGGGGAAGGACCCAAAAGGTGGCAATGCAGGTAGATAGCAACAGGGATTTGGTGACCAAACATATAAGCTTATTGTCATGTACAAAAACAGCAGGAATAGCAGGAATGGGGCAAGGAAAAGTGCAGGCAGTCAGGCAGATACTATTAGGTGTATGTAGTATGTAAACAGTTTCTGGGTAAAAGAGGTAGGGGGGGGGTTAGAAGCAGGAAACACTGGGGCTGAGGAGACCTTGAGCTGAACCCAATACAGCTCTGATCGATGAAGATGGATGAAGTCATTCAATGACTGATCTGTAGTCAGATCTATACTAAATTGCACGGATATATAGTAGTAGTCAGAGGCCCTTAAAGACTTGATTCAGATGTTGTTCAGGCCCAGAACTGAAAATCAGAAAACACTGGGATGTTTCTAATACACAACAACAACAAGAGCAGCAACAACAATCATCACCATCATCACATTTCAAGATATCGCCTCTCAAAGAAAATGTCTAGCAGCAAGACAGGAGAAACTCAATTTAGAGCTTAAACAATTAGTTTAATAAGCTAATGACCAGCCAATAGAATAGAAAATGAATTGGCAACTATTTTGATAATTGTAATTTTAAAAGCAAAAATATCATTCCCTTGTTTTTCTTCAATGTGATGCTTTGTTACTTGTCTTTGTCTAATGTAAGAACAAACTGACTAACGTTGGGGTTTTGACTGTTGTCAGACAAGAAAGGACATCATTTTAGACTTAAATTATAGATAAATTGTGATGTGTATTTGTACTATTTCCTTAGATTTTGTTTAACTCAATTACATACAGAACATCATGAGAGCGATTAAAAGTCCAGCAGGAGAAATTAGAGAAACTAAAGACGTCCTGGTGACCTTTGTGTGTGAGACACTGAGCATGTGATCACAACGTGTGGCTCAGGACCTTTGTTGCATGTCATTCCTCTCTTTGACTCTCATTTCCTGTCAGCTCTCTACTGCATACCGTCTAATGAAATGCAGGAAAGAAATACTTACTTTCAAAAAAGAGAAAAAAGGGGGCCGAAGCACTAGTTAAGTACATGTGCTACTTTAATTCTCAGTCTATCATCTGAGTGGTCGGGTTACATTCAGACTAAACAGAATATGATTCAACTTGAATCCTTTTCTCTATCTTTTTTAAAAGATTCACTAGAAATGTATGATGTTTTTGTTCATCAACAACAGTAACCTGATGCAGTCTTGCACCAGTCGTTACTAAAACCAAAGTTTGTATGCTGTTTTATGGTTAATGAGGCAGTATTTGATACTCTATAGTCAAATATACTGAAACTGTGGTGGTGAGATGTGATACTTAGTAAGCTAATCAACTTGTATTGGCCGCTTGTTGACTGGTCACTTCATTCGGTTGTTTAGTTGATCATGATAAATGATGATGGTGATTCTTGTACAGCATTCAAAATCATTCTCCAGTTTTCAATGTTTCTCTGTCACTGTGAAGCACAGTCTTAAAGACATGCTGTAGGTGTTTTCAGCACTTGACAAGTACTGTTTGCAGGCTTTATTTGGGCTGTAATAGGTCTCAGAGGAAGCTTACTGTGGAAGATGAAAGCTCTGGGTGTGTCTGCGTACCTACAGTACCTCTCATTTTAACACTTTTAGAATTGGTGAAAAGAGGCTACAAGCCTCCTATTAGTTCTCAATGCACTTCAGCGTCAGGACGACTACAAAGAGACCAGTGGGAACATTGTTTATGCTCCACTGTTTAAACTGGATCTATATACATGTTTCATTCCCTACAGTAACCCGTCACTTAGATAAATATTAAAGATCCATACGGCCTGAAAAGATCTTAAGTGCTTCACATTTAAACTAAACCTCCTCTGAGTGAAGTTTTGGGGTCACTTAAAACCAGTCCAGTTTGTACATCAACACACGCTCTAATGTTTATTCTGTAAGTGATAAAACCACGTTTCTTTGGTTTATAGCCAAGTTGGCTATGATCTATTTTATTTCAAGCTTTTTGCGATATGTGTCTGATGTTGCACTTTTCTCCCCATTAACATGCGCCTGCTTCATGGAACAGCTGATATCTGTTACAGCTTATATTGACTCCTCTGACCAAGATATAGAAGGACCCACAGACAGCTCAACATGTGGAATACACAATATACTTTATGCCATGATATCTTCAACTAAATGTGGAAAATAAGGATCATATGTATACTGCATGTTTGTGTATCTGCAGGACTTCAGACCTGGTAAGTTACTTGGCAATTTTCAGTATTTTGCTGCCCTCATGGGGCTGTTTAAAGTTGTTTCAAGTTTATGGTAGACATAGAGCTACTACCGAGGGCAAGGAGGCTACATGTGATCAAAATGAGTTTATACTCTACTATTACACAAATGCACCTGTTGGATTTGTTAAAGCTGGTTTCGGTTTTGTAAATACGTATTATATGTATGAATTACTGTTTGTACCTGACAGTGTAGAAGGAAGCATTCAAACCTTAATGTTCTATTTATATAGAATTTAAAAGTTATGTGAAATAATACATATTTTTTTGCATAAGTGTGGCAATTTGGACTCATGAACTCAGTATTTAAATCCTGGCTACTGCCCCACTGACCTGCCTAAAGAATACTTTTACATTTCTTATTGCTACTAATACTCATGTTGTTATACTTTGGTGAGATTGTGACTATGTTTCACATGGTGGTTCAACGTCTGATAAGCTTCTACCACCACTGAGCCAACTTTCATCTTGATTTACAATCTCTGTACTGGATATCACATGACACCTTCACGTCTACGTGCGTTCGTAGGTGCGCGCACGTGTGCACACGCTTTACCCACACCTTGCATGATGGCCTTATCAAAAATGATCCACCAGGTTAGACTCGGGATATCGGGGTCAATGCCCTCACGTCGCCAAGACGAGCAGGCAGGTGGGTCTCAGGCTGAACGTGACGTCATGTTGATACTTTTGAACTCCTCAGCAGTAAATCTATAAAGGTGTGTGTAGTCTTACTGCACAGGTAGCCGAACGTTAGACTGAAGTGAAAACAGAGCGCCAGCGCATGCTGGGAATAAACAAGGAGGCCTAACATGCTCCAGGTAGTTTGATTCCCTGAGGTCTACCCGAGATTTACCCCACCTGACGGACGAGGACACCGGTATGTACCCAAACTCACAGTCGGCCCAACACCCGGCTCAGATACTGTCACTGAACAGTCAGTACTTTCCACCTCCGTATGACTTCACCAGTTATCATCATGTCCCGGGAGTCGGTGACCCGTCGACAAGTGCCTGGAACTCCGTCTACGCTCCCCGGGAGGAGTACCCGTACAGCTTCCAGGGGTCAAGCCCCAACGCCGGGCAGCTCAGCTTCTCCTCCCCGGAGCTGAGCGTCATGCCTAACGCCGCTGGAGGGCCGTACAACTTCATCTCCGGACAGGACACCTTCAGCTCCAGGAGGAGACCGTATGAACCCATCAGACCGTCCTTCTCAGGTGGGACTTAAGACTTCATACTGGAGACAGCCATAGAGGTCACTGTAGGCTTATTGTAGGCTGCATGGTGCAGTGGCCTCTGATAAAAAGTTCTCTGAAGTTGTTTTAACACGCATGTTCTGATCTATCTTGGGGCAGATCACAAATTGGATGTTTTAATTTGCTGATAAATTAATCTTAAGAGGAAAAGTGTCTTCTTGATAACACAGTCACATGATGATAACAAGCTGAACTCTGGGGGATGAGTGGGTGTGGACAGATTACAGATATGATACGATTTCAACATATACACAGAGTAAAGTCATACTGACTGCACACACACATTCATCAAGCTTTTCGCCTCTCCCTTCCACCAGCATGGTTTGAGATGTCAATGCAAAGCTAACAGTGGCGGCTGAGAAGTCTGCAAAAATGTCATTCCCCACCCTCTCTGTCCACTGGGTGGGTGCAAAAGGGTGACAACCTGGCGAGATAACACAGGCACTACAGGAAGTCTGCCGAATATGTCAAACCGAATATCCTCTTAAGGCGAACCCTCGTCCCTTACTCATGTCTGTGTGTGTGTGTGTGTGTGTGTGTCTGTGTGCGTGTGTGTTGGTCTGCCTCAATCGATGCTGTCACATGGTCAAGATTTCAGATCAATAACTCTGACTAGCCAGTGTGTGTGTGTGTGTGTGTGTGTGTGTGTGTGTGTGTGTGTGTGTGTGTGTGTGTGTGTGTGTGTGTGTGTGTGTGTGTGTCAATGAATAGCTGCCTGTGTAAACACCTATGTAAACACCACTCACAGTGATAATGAGAACCACTGATGCAATGCAGAGGGGAGTCTTTACATTAGTTGTAGTTAGCGTGATTAATAGAGTTAATGAGGCTTTAAGTGGCGCCTGAACTTGAACGTGGCACCAGACGTCTTCAAATTAGTCATCTGTTTGGACACGGCTCACACTGCACGTGACTCACTGGCATTATAATCATGTTTAACACACCTATTTACTTACATTCACTAAGTCAGCCAATCATCCAAACTGGTATTAGTTGTTTTACTAAATCAGGTTTATTTTGTGTGATTCAGGAACAAAGACGCGTACTAAGGACAAGTACAGGGTGGTGTACACTGACCAGCAACGCCTGGAGCTGGAGAAGGAGTTTCAATGCAACCGATACATCACCATGAGGAGGAAAACCGAGCTGTCAACGGCACTTAGCCTCTCTGAGAGACAGGTGAGACTGGAGCAAATTAAGGTTAGACCTAGAAAGGTAAGGGGTGGAGAGAACAGGTTAGAAACAAAGGGGCATTAATGAAAAAAGCAGAAGCGAATGTAAAATAAAAATCAACCCCAGACTCTTTAACATTGTTAAAGAGGGTCATTAACTATAAAGGTCTGTAATGTAGCATGAGGACAACAGGTGAGATCCACAAACTAATAATTAGGCTCATGGGCAGCAAATGCCTCCTGTGACACATTGTGATGGTCATCCTGCAACCTCCAACAACTGAGCAATACTGTGAGAAGCAGCTTAAAGCTCCAGTAAAAGCTAACTCGAGTTAAGATTTCCTTTATTCAACCATGTAACTCTTGCTGAACATCAGCCACTGTGGCCACAAATTGCAATTACAGGCTATTTGTAATTGCATCAAAAGCTAGAGGTCGTACCAGACAGTAAGGCTGTGGCACCAAAACTTCAGAGGGTACAGAAATGTGTGTGTTTTATCGATTATAAAAACAACTCTTAATTTATAAGAGAAATAAAATGTCCTAGTTCTTCTTTCAAAAGTTATGTAAAGTTAAGTAATCTGGCACATCGCAAGAATCCTGCTGCTGTGCAAGGTAAAGACAGCCACTCGCTTATTTTGGTTGACCCCTCTTGTTTCTTCTTTGTATGTTTTTGTGACTTGAGCAGGTGAAAGTGGTGAGGAGTGAGAGTTATGAAAGGAGTAGGCTGAATTGTCTTCATGTAATTTACATTGTTGATATGTTAGTGATATAAGAAAATAGAAAAATTGTAATTGCTAATAACACAGTGATGCAGTACCTTTGGCCCATGCAGTTGTTTGGTGCTGTATTTTTCTTATTGTCCGCTTTAGAACAAACAGCAGAAACCTCTGTAAACTATAATGTTATGTGGCCACCAAAACGTCTTGTACAAGTAGTGTTAATGGAGAATCCCTCATTCTCGCTCTCATGATGCTATTGTTGTTATTATTGTTATTTCCCGCCTACTCACTCTGCTTGTCGAGTCCACAGTTAGAGTGCAACAAAGTCATTCTGGGAACGAAGGAAATTACTAAACTTAAGCAGAAGTAGGTGGGGAAGGGCGATAGAAAATTGTCAACTGAAGATAACACATGTAATTACAGGCAAAGGGTCAAAGGAAAGCAAACACAGAACAGATAATGCATCACTGCTATTTCTGATCATACCTTATAACCATCATATTGGAGCACACACTTAATAAATATGTTTCTGACATTGATATCTCAGGTGAAGATTTGGTTTCAGAACCGACGTGCCAAAGAGAGGAAGATAAACCGCAAGAAGCTGCAGCATTCTCAGCAGGCCTCCACAACAACACCCACCCCACCTGCGCTGGGTGGACCCGCTGACACCCACATCACCACCAGCCCCAGCGACAACATTTTGTCTGACACGATACCAGAGGAATACTAGAGACTGATACAGAGGGAAATATGTACATAGCTTTATTTTTGTTTTTATAACTTTTCCACACTATGAATGAAGATGATTCCCATCAACATGATGTTATAATGTTGCACCTCCTGCTTTCACAATTACAAGCACTAAACATGTCTGTTGCATTGATCATCTCTGGTGGGCATTTGCCAATCACAGGACTTCAGCATGTTTATATGGATCATTTTCATCACCAAGTTACTGATTTTAAGGACAAAGAATCACTGGATAGCGTGTCACTTGTGAAACTTGAGTGTCTTCTTTTGGTTAAAGCCACACTGAAAAAAACATTTCACAAGTTCTTCTTTCTTTAACTTAGACAGGATGTCGAAATTTGTCTGAAACCTTGCTGGATAAAAGTGGCAATGCATTTGTCCATCTATAGTCAAGAAATAAAAAGAGGAAGTACGATGATGGTAATACATCTGTTTTTTAGAATTTGAATTTACAGGAAATCGAGAGAGAGGAGAGAGTATTACAGTTCTTACTGCGAAGGACAGAAGGGAAAACAACTTAATTTACCATGAGAATAGTTCATTCAAAAGTACAAACTATTGGGTTTTAGTGAGGGAGGATGGCAGCTGTGTTTGGTGTAATGGAAATGGTGAATGAACAGAAATGTTTTGTTTTTTAAAGAAATAAAAGCAGCTTGATCTTGATATGAAAACACAAATGTCATAATTTGGCAGTGAACAGGTGTATGATATGACATAAAAAAACATTTAGTTAAAACACTTACCATTTTGAATTTTTGAATTTTTTTGCTATAACATAGTGGTAACAGCACGGAACTGAGAGCATGTTTAAAAATGGCTGTGGAATATCACACACAGATAGCTGTGTTTAGCCACATCCTCAAAAACAGCTCCTACATGACTCATGGTCCACCGACATTGTACCGTTAAATGCAGACATTCAGCCTCGTCGGAGAACTTTAAATCAAAAATGTCACTGCGTATCCAGTCTTTTGGGACATACAGTTTGTATGAAATGTTAACGTATGAACTCCATTGTACATGTTAACACACGTTCACATTGTTCCTGTTTCTGTGTGATTTTAAAGAAGAGGAAGGAAAAGTGGCAAAATGTAGAAATGTAAATTTTGTCCTGACAGAGTTGTCTGAGGATTGCAAAAACGTTCTTTTCAAAATAAACCACTGTGCCACCAACTTTGTGCAACTCATCATGTATTTCTAAATCAATGTGTGCAGGGAAAGAATTCCCCTGTTTTCAAGTTGATGTTGGTTGTGCTGCAGATAAAATATAAAGCATGCACATACAGTATAAGTTTATCGATCAGGTTTGTATTTTCTTTTCATTAGCACTGAGCATCTGCTTTCAATCGTCTGAAACATTTCAACAGAAAAAAGCTTCTTGATAAGATCATGCCGCCAATGAGGAAGTGAGCCTTGCCTGTCCCCAAAATTACTTAATACAGACATATAATTCATGAAATCATGACCTGAGAAGACTTACGTTTTGGACCATGAATTTATATTGAATCATACATTAATATAGGCCACATTACAGAATGGTTTTCACAGAAACCTTTAAATTACATTCACACTGTGCCACAGTAAATAGCTGTACTGTACAAATACTGTACAAATTATGAATAAATAGTGAAACAATATTCAACAATTTTGAATCAAAAAAATTCTCTAAGTATAAAATCATAAGTCACCTGATATCTTTAATCAAAAACAAAAACTGACATGCTCAGGATTGAAGAGCTGGCGCTAGCCACCAGTCTTGGTTTTATAATTAGATAAATTTGGCATGGATGGGTAGCATCACATGAATGTGTCATGACAATGACTAAATCACCTGGTTTTTATGAGGAAAAAAAATAAATGTTTAATTGTGGTCCAACCAAACCTATAAAGAGTTATGGTGCAACAGTTGCATCTCTTTGGATTTCCTATGGTATACACATATTAAAAGGCTAACAGCTGCAACAATACTGGACATTTTGGTACCCACACAATTATTGTTTTGAACAAAGCAGCAAAATGATTCTGGATCATTGGAGCACCTTTATAACACTCCTGTGTTGTCAATCATTTGCTCACCAGAGTATATCGGTCAGAAGTTCAACTGTGTTCCAGTGAGAGGGTTGAACTAAAAAAAATGATCTCAGGTGGTTGTTTAAGGACAATATAACTATCGTGAACCATAAACACCAATTGTATTGCTCTGTGAATCATCTGAATTGGAAGTCCATGGCTGTCAACTTTTAACCTCAAGCTATCAAACCAAATCAATCATGAAACCTAACCTCTGTCTTTGATTAAATGCACAGCAACAGCTAAAATACAAATACATATCAAATACATATATATATGTATATTTTGCCCATGGCACATAAATGGCTGTAAATACACAAACATATACAGTATATTATATGCGTGTATTTTAAGTGTATTTTACATATGTGTGTGTGTGTGTGTGTGTGTGTGTGTGTGTGTGTGTGTGATGGAAACAAATATGTGACAGACATTACTCTATAAACCTAACTTATGGCAAGAAAACCAAAGGAAGATCACACGGTCTAATTTGACGTTACACAGCACCAAACGTTTAATGAATCCACACTACATATGCATGATTACACTCCGACCCCCAACTAGTCCATCCACATCTGTTTCATGAATACATTTCAATTGCAGTAAATGCAAACTTTGACATTAGGTGAGTAATACAATGACATACATTGTTGTTTTTCAAATTCATACATTATTGCAAGTTTACATTGTTTTAACGATAAAATGAAGGTAAATATGCTCAAAACTTAGAAACAAGTAAAAAGTAGGTACAATATAATCTAAAGAGAATTATATTACAGGGAAATGTAATGTAATACTGTAATATGGAATATTTTAAAACATATTTTCTGAAGAAAAAATTGTAGCAGACAACAGTGAAAGTGCTAGAAAAATGGAAAAATCTATGAGCGATATGAGATATTTTCCAACTGGAAGTCACATGAAGGTGAAAAGCCTTTTGGCCTCTTGACAGCCATCTCCTCCATCTGCCTTCAGTGGTGCAGTCTTTAAACTCTGTGAATCACCTTCCTTTACAGACACTGGAGTACACACACTCATCTTCTGCTGGTCGAACAGACTGTCGAGGTCGCTCTGAAAACATGACTGCGCAGTACTCCACCTCCGGCCCTGCTCTTTGCTGCACCTGCCTCCCCGGTCGCTGCATGATCTTGATATCACCATAGGTCAATTCCTGGTCATCTTCTTCTGCAGAGTGAAAGGAAAGAGTGGCACAAATATATATATTTAATGCTGAGATATACTCAGTACTCAAGTACTGTACTTAAGTACAAATTTCAGGTACTTGTACTTTACTGGACTCTTTCTACTTCTACTTTCTACTACTTCATTCAATCAACTACAACAATAAAATCCTGCTTTTACATTCATGCATAATAATCTATTGGTATAACAGTATAACATACATTTTTCTGTATTGAGTACTTTTACCTTTAATACTTTATTAAGTACATTTTCCAGATTATTCTAACATACTTTTAAGTAACATTTAAGTAACAAGAGTTTTATTTTTTCCTGTGTAGTATTAAAACTAAAGGATCTGAATACTTACTCCACCACGGTCTGTTTGTACAGCGGATTGTTAACAACAAGTTGACATTTTGGGAGGTACTCTCTTACTGAGAAATGGACTAAAACATTTATATCACTGGCAAGTTTGTAGAGTGGTCTCAATCTTCTCATCACATTTTCGGCAAGAAAGTGAATAAGTATATTGCCCGATGGGTCATTGCAGTGATGAGTTGAGGAAAGGGAAGTTTTGTACCTTTAGGTTTGTTCTTTTTCTTTTTCTTCTGAGAACAGATGACAGCTATCCCGACCACCAACAGAAGTACAAGTGCACCCAGTACATACCCAGTTATTTGCAAGCCTCTTTCTGTAATAAAAGACACAAGAGACACACAGATCTTTAAGTTAGCAAACATAACAGGTGTTTTTGTGGAGAATGGCAAGCAAAGATAATGGAAATGACTTAAATGAATTCACTGCAGCAGACTTAGTTTTCACTTACTAATAAAGTCCCATGAGTCCTCACTGGAGGGGGGAGTCACAGTTTTA
>NW_022280049.1:532727-560413 GCF_004355925.1 Anarrhichthys ocellatus | reverse complement strand
TTCAGTTATTCTATGTGTCATGATTCTTGTATGAATTTGGTCCCAGCGTGGGTCAGTGGTTGTGCTGCAAAGCACATCAATGAAGATGATGTTGAACTGTATATATATTTGATCCGGCTGCATGAAATGTGTCAGTTTAAAAAAATTGAACAGCTCACTGTGAGAGACTCCGAGTATCAACACAAACAGTCCGATCACAGCTTCCATGTCGCCTCAGTTGACCCAGCCAGCAGCTTTCTGACTGACCTTATTCAACAGCAAACATGCACATGAGAAGCCTCTCTTCTCTAGTGATCAGTGTCAGATAAGAAAGGAAGCAGAAATATTAATCAACTGTCATCTCAGTTCCTCATTTATGGACAGAACAGTATGAGGTGATTAAAGCCTTAAAAGGATGCTGAAGACAAAACTATTTCTGGAAATGGTTTCTGAAGCTCCGCATGTTAAGATTACAAGTAAAGTCCAACCACACTATACCAGGAAAGACTGTCATTGCTCTCAGCTATGAAGAAATGAAAACAAAGTGTCATCATACAGTTTAAACACAGCTTCCCACACAAAGATTTTCTCTTTTATTGTATTATTCTTTTACGTTCTGCACTCCAATCATCTTTGAAATTATAACAGACAGCTGTTAATATTAAAACATTTGCACAACGTGTACGTGTGCACAGTGACATCTTTCTGGTTTTGATAGTGTCATAAAGTGTGTGTGTGTGTGTGTGTGTGTGTGTGTGTGTGTGTGTGAGCGGAAGACAGCACGGAGGACTCGAGAGGCCGCTGTGACTGAGCAACCACAGATTCCCGGCAGTTGAGAGGAACGAGAGAGGAGGCGCTGTGGCATCTGTGGCGGGGTCAAGTGCGCTTCACTTCTCCTCTCAGCTAAATTCTTGTGGACCTAAAGAGACTCTCGGTCTGGACTATGTTAATTGTTTTTATCGATTGTATATTCATCAATTGTATTTTTAAAATAATGTAAATCTGAGTGCTGTCATGGACAGAGTGCTCCCCAGCAGAAATGTAAAAGGAGAGCAAATGAGGGGTTTCACCCCCGCTACAAATGCTTCTGGTAAGACCATGAAGTCTCTGTAACTAACATGAAACACAAATGTCTTTCAGGCTGGAAACTAAACAGAAAGTTACATTCAAAGATGAACATAAACAGTTGTTACCTAATCATAATGTGAGTGAAACCAAATACAGCCAGTAGATGTCGTCACAACCCAACGTGATTTATACACTGCAGCATCAACTAATACACACAACCCAACTACTTTAGTCATCTAGTTCCTGCTAGTATTTAAAGTATGTGTTTGATATTATTCTCAGTAAAAGCTCTAACAGCTAAATAATAGTCATTTCTGGTTTGTTTATATCAATGAAAGTATTGTTACCGTTGATGATGATGCAACTTCATCCCATGTATCAGCATTTAATGCAGCGTTTTATTTACAGCAACATCCTTCCATTAGGTAAAAAGTACAGTCACAAGCTTCACAGCTCTATTAATAAATATTGTGTCTAATTGTCCATCACATATTTATTTTTGGTCTCAGGGCTACAGTGCAAACATTAAATTACCAAGACTTCAAATGGACAAAGGATGACAACGCAAAGAGGCAACTGTTATTAAATAAAATGAAAAAAGTACAATAGTTTATTTGAAATAGGTTAAGTCTTTAAGTGATGTTCTTAAACATTTAGCTAAAGTTACTGTCATTCTTATACAACAGACTTCTAAACAACTTTTAGAGTGTCTGTGGCCATTTGTCGACTAAATCAAAATTAAACAAACAATAATCAAACGCCACTGATGCACCGTGCTCGGTATATTTACGCAGCCAGATGAGAGTGGATTGTCGAAGCAGAATTCTGATTTTCGTATTTATTAAATAAAGCAAACAAAACAAACTAACTAACAAAAAGAACAAAGAAAACTCCTGTCGTGCTGTCTCTCCTGTGCTGGTAAAAACTATAAGCCCACCCACATGCTGGTCCTATCTCTCCTCTCATACATATAGACACAGGTGCCCACAGTAATTAACCAAACAACAAAAAATAATATAACTAAACAAATTACTATGAAAGAGAAAAAACAATCTTAATTTATCAAACATCTACAATAATTAAACAATACTACTTATGAATTAAATAACAAAATACAATATCAAATAAATAGCTCCAACAGTGTCAAATGTGAAAATCAGTCTTTTATTATAGTTTAACAAAGAGTAGATCAAAAATACAATTATGTACATTTTTTATACTGATCATACTTGGTGGTGCTGCTGAGATTAACATGACATGCCCAACATTTCACTGATGCCACAAGTCGGCGTTTCCTGTAACAAATATTTTTCAACACTAATGCAAGATCCAAAAAAAATACTTTTCAAGCTCCCAAGTAATACAAGTAGTCCTGTTCTTTGAGTCCTTAGTTCATTGTTGATCCTGTTCCTCAAGCGATTTCAACTCCAAATTCAAGGCATTTATTATCAGTTATTTACCTGAGGATAGACAACAAAGAATATAGCTAAATTATTTTGCAGTTAAAGCAAAACAAAAGACTCTTTCACCAACGGTGTTGACTGAAATGCTTTTTTTGATTACAGGTGTGTAAAGTGTTACCTGTCTTCTTACGACGCCTCAGTTTCCAGCAGACACAGCAACACACCACCACTATCAGAAGAGCCCCCACTGCAGAACAGACTGGGATCAAGACGTGCGAAACGTTTTCTGGAGAGGAGAGACCACAATGGTTATGATACTGCACAGCACTTAAATGTACATTTAAGTTTTTCACTTGGATGTATTCATATGTTACGTTTTGTTCGCGCCTTAAATAACAATATGTTGGCTGAGTATGGAAATAATGATGTTGATTGGAGAGAAAAAGTCCTCCTTGTAATCCCTGTATACCTGCAGCAAATTGCATAACATTCACCAACATTCACCAACAGGTGAAAACATTGTTTTTCATGCACTGGTCAATTTTGGGTTATTTTGCTGCCATAACATGACTTCTTTCAAGTGGAAGAAAAACATCCAAAATACACATTTAGGTGTTTATTTAACTACTTTGTCTATTTGTGTCTTTCTCCTAAATTCACCAAATGTTAGAATTAGATATATTCATTTGCACATTTAAACATAACATTACAGAATACTTGTAATGCAAAAATAATTGTCTTAATGTTAGAAATCATCTGGCAAAGTTTCATGGTGACATCTATTAGTTTGTTTACATATTTACATATAGTGTCTATAGTGTCTTGCAAAATGTACGGAATTTCACAATACACATCTTTAAAGGCCGTTTTCTCAAAAATATATAGTTTTTCATACAATGAGCCAGAAATCTCCACTGCAGTAGCACTTACATGCATCAAACTTTCCTGTTTTATCCCAATCTATATTCTTCTATAGTTTCTACAGAGGGCTTTGTTCATAAATCAATCATAGCCAGATTTATACAATGATTTATGATGTTGTAATCCAAATAAAATGGCAGAAATAGATTTTGTATGGCTGTTGAAAATGTTTTGATCTATCGAGTGATAAGAATTACCAACCATGCCCTTAATAAAAACAAATATGTCAACAAAATGAAAGAAATATTTTCAAACCTGGTTCTAAATACTTGTCTTAATGTACGTAATCAGCTGGGGACATTTCAGGCGAAGTTTCATGGCGATATTTATTTATTTGTTTTTTTACCCTATTCTCCCCTTATGAGCGTGCGGTTTGTTTCGTTAGTGTGAGGCCATAAAAAGGGGCACACCCTACCGTTTCTACCAACCACCATTATACAGGGAAGACAAAAACTCCAGTAGTGGAGTTATGTTTTTTTTATTTTCACTTTATGTCCTGGTTAAGAAACCGTTAATATTCATCTTTAAAAAAATAAAAAACTTGTCCTGGGTGAAAAGATGTGTACAAGACCAAAGTGGACAAATACCGAAAGTAACATTTGAACCACAGCAAGTTAAATGTGCTGCACCTATTATCTCTTTTTCACAGCACCTTTCATCAGTGCAACCCACAGAGTATAGTCTATATTTAGTAAATAATCAGTGATTATATGGGAAGATTATCTTTAAGAATATTGTCAGGAATAATTTGCCACAGTGCGATGCTGCACTCGGTTATACAGTATATTTGGCATTTTTAGGGCATTTTTTGGTACATTTTGAAAATTTATCAAATTGAGGAAGTAAAGCAGCTCTTGAAAGTAGTGGTGTTTGGACAACACACTACACAGCCTTCATATCAGCATTTGATTACAGTAACTGCTATGTGTACAGTAATGATTACATTTTGATTATACCTTTTATAAGCTGGAAGAGAGGAAGGTTTTAAACACTTGCCTTGAACATCCAGCTTAACGTTAATGGTTCTCAGTTGGATCCCTTCTGGATCAAAGACGTCTACGGTGTATTGACCCGAATCATTCCTCTCCAGTTTTGTGATCTTTAGTGTCCCGCTGTTGATGAAAAACTCTGTCCTGTTTCTATAAGACTCCTGTATAGTCACCCTTTCTTTCTTCAGAGAGAATACATTTATGGATCCAGTGGGAAGCTTTTTTTTACACTTCAGCTGCTGGCCACTGGCGTTGGTCATCAGTTGGATGTACACAGATCCTCCGAGAGTAGCAGAGCACAGAGACGTGTTCTGTGTGGCATTACATTTAGTCTCACCAGCTGGAAAGAAAGCTGGAACAAGGCATATTCAAAGTGAATCATCTTAAATAATTCACCTTTTGCACATGATTAAAATGTTTCTTTCATAATGAGGATTTTACCATGCGATACTCCAGCTAACATCACAAGAAGAATAAGCACTGGCTCCATACTCCTCTGTCATCCACAATAACTTTAACCTTTAAAAAAAACAACTGAGCTGCATATAGAAATGAACTAATCCCTGTTAAATCTGCTGAAACAGAATGAGGTTGTCACATATACTGACAGGAAACAGCACGCGGTTGGCGGTTAGATATCGTTCGGAAGGCAGGGACTTGTTTCACTTCTCATTTCAAACACAAGTCTCTGGCAGCCAGATGTAGAGCCCTACAAAGGCAGAGAGTAACGACTCCAGAGGCAGTGAAGTTTAGAAAAACCAGACCTATTGTTTTCAGGCTGGACAGCAAACTAAACCTGATCAAAAAGTTGAAATGCTTTAGATTTATGTGTTTTTAGGCTGATTATGTTTCTCCAATATTACCATCGAATCCACCCAATATTTAAAACATGCAGATGTACTCTGCTTTTAGGTGTGCTCGGAGAAACTGCAGGCCGTCTACCAATAAAATGTTGCTTACTTATCCATTTTACATTTTACTGTAACTATAAAAACTTTACTTTGATATTTACAGTCCATAACTTGAAGGACAATTGTGTCTGTGTTTGGCTGAGTTTCTACCTGTTCAGGTCAATATAATAAATTCATTTACAATTTAATAGATTTAAGTATGTGATTTAAAAGTAGCTTATCTGGCCTACAACAAATCACATGCAATTTACTGTGACATTATAGCTACAGAGAACTGGTAAGCTCGATATATACAAACAGATGGGAGACAAATGTGAAATAGAGGTTTTACCTAAATTCTGGCCAAATAGGTAGCCTACTGCGTTATCCTTTATAAGGCAGTATAATTTTCTTTTGTGTTGAAATCTCACATGTGAAACTGAATCTCAGGTTTTGCTTTGAATGGGATCACAGTTTCAACATGTTTCAACCAGAGTACATTTGCAAGGCAACTTTAAATATTAGTATACTTCTTCTTTTTCTGGAAAAAAAAGAAGTGAGAACTCTAACTGCAGTGGGTGACTGTAAAAGAGTAAACTTTTTAAGGGGACTCACCAAAGAATAAGGTAAATTGTTTAACTGAAAGATAGCACCATAAAACTTTCCCAGTTGATTATTTACATTTTTTTGTATTACAAGGATTCTGAAATTGTATGTTTAAATATGCAATTGAGGCATTTTCTAATGCAAACTTTTGGTGGATTAAGGAGGAATCTATATACGGAAAATAGACAAAGTATAGTAAAATAAACACATGTCATTTAGATGATTCTGCCATTTTATGAATGCAAATTAGCCAAAGTGTCAAAATTGTGCATGAAAAACACTGTTTTTGCCTGAGGTGTCTCCCCTCAAACTAAACAAGAAAAACAGGCTCTATCCAAAAACAAGGCTTGTAGTTTACATTAGATGCGAGAGATCTGTCAAATGGCAGAGTTCATTATGGTCACACAACTTACAGATCGACCTGTAGGTTAGGGTTAACCTTAACTCTAACCCTTACACACACAAAGGCACCTTCATATGTTTCCTATCTAAGTTACAGATCAGCAAACATTTCTGTGCACAACTTTCTACATGATGGAAGATTCACATGTCGCTTGATGAGCCAACGCAAGAATACACATTCTTCTTCTTTATCTCCGCCAGGCATAAGCCTGGAGGGAGGTTATGTGTTTGATCGTGTGTGTGACTGAGTGAGTGTGCACCTCTGGGTCTGTCCACCGCTAATCTTACATTCTGCTGCTGCAAACTGCTAACAGTTATGGCTGCGTCCTCGGGGACCTCTCGTGGTTGCAGTGACTCACACTTTCTCAGAACAGCGTTTTCAGCCTGTTTTCTGCTTATGAGGGCCTGCTGACACCTCACTCACCACTCTTAAACGATCCCCGGCCGCTAAGGACCACTAGTGAAAACAAAGCTGAGGGCATCTACGACCTGCAGCTGCTAGTTTGCACCCAGAGACACCTTGTGGAGGAAACAGTTTGCACACTATTATCTTTTGGAAGCTGTGTTTGGCTAATAGCTCATTACTACCAGTGCACACTGCTGTACTTTGCTTCTTGGATAACTTTACATCACTGCTTGTTTTTGAGTTTGAATGAAGTCTGGTTGACGATGCTTTACAGCATTGGTTGTATTCATTCAATCACACAATACAGCGGTGGTCTTTGCAGACACACCTGGCAGAGATCTGCACTCTACCGAGTGCACTTTTTTAGTTTTGACTTGTGTTTCATGCTATTTGTTTTTGCTTGAAGAGTTCATGATCCGAACCAGACTGTCCACAATGATAATGTCTTGATTACAGATTATTTTGCTGTTGTGAGCTACAGTACACATCCAACAGATACGGAGCGACATTTACATTCATTTACCCATTAAGCTCATTTCAATTCAAAAAGCCTTGCAAGGCAATGACATTTTACTGACACAAGTAATAATATTATCCTAATATTAGGGGAAGACATTGACAACGGGGGTTTCAATGAAAGAAATAAAGCTTGAGGTAGAGGTAGTCATCTTTTATGTTCATTATAGTTACAAATGGTTGCAGATGATTCATCTTTGTCACCTTGTCATCCATGTCAAATACAGCAATTCTAATAATATCAAAAAATCGTTTCTTGTGTAGGTCTCTCTCTCACACACACATTTGATTACATACATCTCTTGTGAGATGAAATCAACTCCCATTTTCATTACAGAATATTCAATTTAAGGTAACAAACATTTTGTATTCCAAATAGATACAAACCAGTTGAACAATTAGTACTCTCTCCGTGAATGTTTTCATCACACAGTTTTTCTAGAGAGACTGAACATACACCTGCAGCTAAAACTCCGTAACTGCAGCTAGATCTTGCAGGCGCTTGCTTCCTTGTTCAACAAAAACACATATTTCTTCACAAGTGTCTCTTCTGAACCTCTGTCAGTCATGTGCTTTCTATATCCTATTGGACATGATCCTAGTGTTGAGTCTTCTGAAAAACGACCTGCTATTGGACAGTTTCAGCTTCTTTTTCCAATTCTTGTTCTTTTTCCGGTAGACAGTATCCCAGCTGTCCTCCTCCTCATCTCCTACCCAAGGCACCCAGGCCCCTCCATTCAGGTGGGGGTCAGCCCGTAGGTCCTCTGATGGGTACCTTACTGGCACCGCAGTGCGATTGTAGTATACCAGTCTAGCCAGCAGCTGTTTGACAACATCTGGTCTCTGCTCAGAAAGGTCAAAGTGTTCGTAGGGATCTCCAGAGATGTTGAAAAGCCAGATCGATTTCCGGGGTTCAGTGTGGCGCTCCAGGTTCCACCAGCTGCCGGGGAAACCCGAAAGCATCTGTGGCGGTGTCCAGTCTCCGTAGCCGGGGTCTCCTGTGAGGAGTTTCCAGTCTCCAGCTCGTATGGAGGCCTGAACAGCTGTATTCCAAATCCCATATCCTTTCTCCAGGGAGCCACTGCGTGCATGGTTATAGAGAGGGTCAATATTGTGGAGGATCTCCAACCTGGGTGACTCCTTCCCCTCACTGATGGCTTCCCAAACATCATACCCATCCACCCCCTCCATCAGGGACCCATTGCCACCTGCTAATCCCACCAGTGTGGGGTACCAGTCAGTGATGTGCACCAGGGCTTTACTCACTCTCCTCTTCTTCCTCAACAAAGGGCTGTGGATGAACCCCAGACCCCGTACGCCACCTTCCCAGTAAGTGCCTTTACGTCCTCTGAGCGGCCAGTTACTGCCGCCGGACAAAGGCTGCCCACCGTTGTCAGTGGAGAAGATGAGGACACTGTTCTGGTAGTAACTATACTTGCGGAGAGCATATGTTATATTGCGTACTGCCTCATCTACAGCTGACACCATAGCAGCATATTTCCTGCGTGCCACATTTTCCAACCCGCGGTACGGGTAGATGTACTCGCGCGGAGACTGCAGGGGTGTATGAACAGCTTGGAAAGAGAGAAATATGAACAGTGGCTGGGACTGAGGATCGTGAGTTGCCAGGATCTTGCGAACTCTCTGTGTGTAGAGATGTGTTGAGTATTTGCCCCCCTGACCCCATGCGACCGACTCCCCCTCATGGAGGTCAAAACCACATCGCCCAGGGCCGTCGCAAGAGTCGTAAGTGTAGTAGTTCACACTGCCCGTCAAGGAGCCAAAGTATGTGTCGAAGCCCCGTCGAGTGGGCAGGCACTCCTTCTTGTAGAAGCCCAGGTGCCACTTGCCAACCATGTGGGTGGCGTAGCCGAGCTCCTGCAGTCTCTTGGGTAGGGTGACCTGGTCAAAGGGCAGGCAGTTGGGCTGGCGGGGCCGGATGATGGAGTGCTGCAGGCCAGTGTGAATTTGGTACCTGTAGGGTTAATGATTAAGAAAACTGTGAGAAGGACAAACGTGTAATCAATAATCAGATCCAACAGATGGTTAGATAATTACACACAGAAGGATGGGACATGGAGTAAGAGAAGAGATAAGAGGGAGATTGTTCCCATTTCCTCCCTCAACTTAACAAATGTTCAACAGCTGTGAAATATATATATAGCTTTTTTATAACACTTATTTTATCATGTCAGGTGACATACAATTCAAATAAACAAATAAGAGACACAGTGCTTGTATTGCCAGGGCTACTATGGAGAAGTTTCCCTATGCCAGTACATTTCTACTGTGACTTAGCTTATGTGCCTTACTCACTAACAAATCCATATATGTGACATGTGATTGTGTACCTAGCAGAATGGTAACAAGGCTATATGGGGTATCTCTGCCTTTGCTTCCATAAGAGGAAGTAACTGAATGGGGGTGCATTTAACCAGAGAAAGTTTAGGTGTGAAGATTCCCAGAGATAAGCGAGGGTAATAAAGACAGATGTCTCTGTGTGACAAGGTTCAGAAGAGGAAGGGGATGACTGGAGGTGTCAATGGGCAGTTTGAAACTGCTGATCAATTGATATAATGTAAATACATGATGTTCCCCCACTCTGTGTGCTGAGGTGCTTATAAGCAATAGAGACACTGTACTCTTTATGACGATGAAGCCTTCTCTGCGCAGGGAATAAATATTCCAAAGACAAACTTCTTTTCTCAATGTTTCTTATTTCAGTATTCAGTATTATAGGACTCACTCGGTATTATTAAATAGTTTTTTTTCCACCACAGGGCTTAAATGTGGCAGAAAAACATAATAAAGATTATTATATGACTCTCAGATCTCATATTCAGGTTGGTGCTAAACATTTAAAAGTAATTCTATTTTTTCAGACAATGCTATTTAATTTCACATCTCAGTGGAATTTGAAATTATATAATGATAATAATAACGTGGCAAAAAAAGAAAGGAACCAGAAAAAAACATTTTACCTGCCGGTGATGAGCTGACTGCGGGAGGGCGTGCAGATGGGCTGGATGTAATAATTCTCCAGCTTCACTCCGTCTGCAGCTAGTTTATCCAGCGCCGGTGTCCTGATGTCAGAGCTGTGATAGCCGATGTCGTTGAATCCCTGATCGTCCGTCATGATGAAAATGATGTGAGGAGGCTGCGGAATGGGAGACGTGTCAACAAAAGTTTGATCTGGCTCGTTCTCCACCTGGTTAGGACTCATTAGGTCCCAGGTCAGGTACCCGAGGCTGAGCAGGCTCATCATAGAGAACCCGGTCAGAGCTGTCGTTGCCATGGTTCCTGTGACACTTAACGTCAGTCAAAGAAGCAAGTATTCAGTATATTGTCAGCAAATCATTGTGCAGTGAGGCTGAGAGTGAACATAAGTACAGTATAACTCATCAGACGTCTGAACAATTGGTCCCTTAAATGCAGTCCAGCGATCCGAAAAGTGCCACTCAAAGAAAAGCTACACCTCCTCCATCCTTACTGCTCTCCAAACTGTTTCAGCCTCCTTTTGAAAACATTTCACTTTCCCCTCTGGTCCCCATTAACCCCGCCTCTTTGCCTTGCTGCCTCATTAAAATAACATCAGCCCCCATACCACCCAAAAACACATACAGAAATGCTACATCTAGGTGGTAAAAGTGAGCTTATATCTCATATGAGATACCTTGTGGTACAATTTTATGTATCTTGACAGTAGGCAGTGATGTGTTTGCTAGATTTGGATCTTGTTCTGAAAAATCCTTGAATTTGATGACTGTAGTTCTGTTGCAAATGTTCACATTTGCTCCCGCCAGTGTAAAAGAAGCTTCAAACATGAAAGCAGAAAAAACGCTTTCACCCTCTTCATTCATGCCATTTACAAATTACTAGAAAGCAAGAAAAAAAATCATTCCAATCCGACCTCTATTAGCAGGGGATGACAGAGACTCCACAGAAAGGCCCTCGCTCAGAAAAACACGGTGTGTGGGGGAGAGTTGAGCAACAGACACAGTCACAGACACTGTTCCCCACTCTACTCCCCTGCACTCACAAACACTCTCTTATTATTCCTGCTGTTTTATGAGTGCTGCAGACCCGAGGAGAGAGACAGAGCAGGCTTCCCAGACTCTGATAACATCTCCAACCGGGTCTCAAAGAATCACTTTACAAATCATCTATAGCAGGTCAACAGACTGCAGCAAGACTGCACCGCCTCAGCACACACATGCTGAAGATTAACTTTGACTGGGAATCAAGGAACTTCTGTGGAGAGTTGTGGAGCGTATCAATTAATGACGAAAATATAGAGGACACTTGTGCCAATTGTGCAGGAGGATATGTAGATCAAAGGACGATGATTTTTAAGCAACACAGCTTATAATGGAGTAGACATAAAATGTATGTCTTTCAAGATGGTCACAATGTCAGATCAGATGTTGCCCTAAAATCTACCGTGACCTGGTCGAGACACGTCAGCCTACACATTGAACCTGGACCAATCTTTCTGTCTCTTACTATTACTTACACATCTACAATACAGCATTTTGACCACAGATATTTTGACCAGGTGGCTACCCAAATGTGATGGTCAGACAGGAAGGCCCAGACTCACAGCATGAGAAATATCAACAACCATGGTGTCATGGAGCACGTTGTACATTCTCTCAAACTATGTGGGAAAATGGACTGCGACATTATTGGGCTGAAATTGTGTAGTCTAAATGAATAAGATACTATATTGATTGTGTTGGCCCAAATATTGTTCAAAACCTAAACCTAAATCTGGGTTGTTGAGGTGAAACATGGCCTCAACACACTGGAAGATAAAACATCACACCTTGCAAATGTTGATATTGGTTTGAGAGAGACTTGCGGGCATGGAGGCCAAAGGAAGTATGAGTATGAGCCTCCCGTAAAGGGCATCAAGCTGCGGCCGGGGATGTTTGCCCAGCAGCTGCGGCAAAGGCATCTTTGGAGCGGAGCGTTTGAGTTTACGGCAGGTCAAGCTGGGAAAGAGAGAGAATTGAGGTGCACCTAAAGTTTTACATCCTGGTGTTTATTTATGTAGTTTTCCTAAAGGGAGCGGCTCAGACAGCTGAGCGTTATCGCAAAAACCCTAGCAAAAACCAGAGAGATGTTGTGAGGGACTGAATATTATCAATTATAGTAAGTTCACAATATGGATGGGGACTGTGCAATCTGTGGGTGTGTGTGTGTGTGTGTGTGTGTGTGTGTGCGTGTGCGTGTTTGTCTTTTGTCAGGAAAGTAATTAGTCTCCAGGTCTTTGGGCAGTCACAGTTATGAGAGATAACTCATCTGTTTTCTGTTGGTCAGAGGTGTAATTGTGGCAGCTCACCGGGTCAACAACATTTCAACTCACAACCAACACCACTATACAAATAATATACATATACTGACACAGACCAACTCAAACACACACAAATATTAACACAAGTATGTGCCCGCATACTTGTCACACTCTAAATTATGAAAAGATGTTGCTGCGTTGATACCACAGACATATTGCAGCTTACATTGCACATTTGCCAATCTTTTTTTGAACTGTCAAATTGCCAAAATAAAGAATTCAACCAAGAAATTGTTTGATGACAGTATTTATGGAAACATGTTAGCTTACAATTGTTGAACAAACATCATATTTGGATTCTGAAGGTTATTTCCAGTTATTTGTTTGTCACAGCTTTTCTTGGGCTGCTCAATTTCAAAATGAGCTAAGAATAAAAAATGAGTTCATTTATTAGCATTCTTGTAAACCGCTGTGTTATTCCGGTAATAGCATGATTCAGACACGGTAAACAGTCATGTCAAGAAGAAGAAGCAAGTCACTCTCCTTTAATGAACCAGAAATGCTGGGTTGATGTTGACCCATTTGTGACAGTGGAAAGTCTGCTGGTCACATTCTCAGACTCTTAGTTGTTTTTCTTTCATCTCTTCATTACTCTCTCCTGCTTTCTCCTGAATTACTTAATGTCAAAAGGACGTTTTCAGAATGAAGAGTTTATTGCTTCAAACTAGGGATACATGAATGAAGTTTGAAAAAGGCACAACATAGCTTTTCTAAACCTTTCACCTTTTCTTCTGTGTGTGTGTGTGGTTACATTTTTTTACTGTCTGATCAAGAATAAGCTTAATGACTAAAAAGCATGAGCAATATAAACTCATGTATTTTATCTCCAACGACTAGGTTTAACCAACTCTTAATCTCCAAACAATCTTCCGAACAGGTTCTAAGCCTTTTTTCTGTGAAACCATGAAATAAAATAATGAGTTGAAAGGGAAGCAGGATTGGGGGTGCTGCTGCTGCTGCTGCTCTGTGTCGGCACCACATGTTGGCTTTGGCTAAAGGTTAAAGGAAGAGGCGTTGTTACTGAATACGGCTGCTCCCCTTCACCATGAACACTACCCTCTTTCTAATCAACACAGCCCTGCCAGTAAACCTGCACATTACTTCCCCTCTTTACCCAATTTTCTAATCTGAGTAAGACTGGATGGAGGTTTTCTTTCGGCCTGTGCGTCAACCGAGAGCAAAAACCTTCACTTCAATAGGTCTTGTACAAAAGTGCCTTTGTTACTAGAGTTATCATTTTTTTCAACATCAGTTCATCAAGTCTGGGGTACATTTAGGGCAAAATAGTGAACGACTATTGCCCTACAAAGGTAGACCTGTAGTGACTACAGAAACACAGAAGATGAGAGAAAATGGTTCAAAGTACATTTTTTTAATGTCTTATGGTTGATTAGTAATGCTATAGAACACATAGACCAACTTGAAATTCAGATGAGTGCAGATACAATCTGTCTTTGGATTGTCTTCTGGCATTGTGAGTGGAAGGTGCCATATCTGCAAAACAGAATTGCAGGATTTAGGGGGTCTTATTGGCAGAAATGGAAAATGTCAAGTTGGCTGTTTTTCTGTGACGAAGTGCAGTGAGTGAGAGTTTGGTTACTGTGATTTATAGGCTTGGTGCCAGGTGGGACCTCACAGGTGAGGCAGCAGTCCAGGGCTACAGACTGAAGGTGTGTTTGATTTGGCTTTTGTGGATCTGCAGCAGCACCTGGGCAGGAAGACCAGACACAACACTTATCAACACTTCATTATGACTCTACAGCAGAGCCACCTGGATGAGCGTTTCAAAGGGACTCAATGAGCAATCACTCTTTATTAGAAATTTCCTCAAAGGGTTCTTGAGTTTTATAATGGACTGATGAGTCGTAATCCTTTAGAACGAGATATTAATACATCTTGAAATGTTTTACAAAATAAATGTTTCAGTGCTGTTCAAAGAGGCAGGTTGTGACACATTAAAGGTCCCCAGTAATAACAAATCTCACCGGGTGTAGCTGTAGGTAATTAGCTGCCGAGTGAGCGCAGATGTGAGCTGCTAAATGTGTGGAATGTAAAGTAGATGTATTTCCTGTGAAACAGAGTGCCATTTACAAGGGTAACCTGTACAAATATTTTTACTTCGACATGTCATCAAAGCCGAGGGAAATGCCCTGCTTCTTTTTTCTTGTGCTCAGGGATGTAAAGTTTTTTGGCCTCCTCGGTCTCTCCGATAACTTTATCCCTCTTTCTAAATTGCTATTTAACACGTATCCGTATATTAATTCAACATATCGTGACATCTAGGTAAAAGTGGGCGGAGGATTTATTACATTTCCAATTTTACAAATTGTTATTCTTCCATAAAACCTTGGTGGTCTGTCCCATAAACACGAATGGGAGCTGAGTCAGACTCATAACCAGCTCGTTTTGCCAAATCTGTGGTATGTGTGTGTGTGTGTAGAGTGTGTATTTAGGGTGGAGGGTTTGTGGGAGATGGTGAAATCAAGCTTGGTGAGACCCACTGAGCACAGATGATGAGTTTGGAATACACACTGCTTTCCTTTCCTGGTTTCGATCCATGAATGGGACTCTTTCAACTGTTTGCTCCTGCTGACCTTCGGCTTACCCAATACTCTCCTCCAGTTGGACCCAAGGTCTCACCACCAGCTCTCTCGGATCCACTGCCCAGTCACCTTTAGTTTCTTCTCAAACCAGCCAGTTGAAAAAACAGTTATGCTTTTATCCAAACAAGTGCAGTGTCTGTTCGGAGGGGACCAATTCCTTGGCCCCTGGAAGAGCTCATTGCAGCGTTATCAAGAACCGCTCAGCGCTCGTTGACTCCAGGCAAGTGAAGAGTAGTGGTGGAAACACTTGTATATCCAGCCTCCACCACCAAAAGGGAACTGCAGTCAATGAGCCACTGCAAGCGACAAGCTCGTCTCAATCCGTTAAAGTAAAAGTTACGGGCAAAAACGTAAAGTTTTTTTGGTGTCATATAGCGCCACCATTTGGCCAAGTTTCATGGTTCTCAAGATACACAGATAGACAGAGAATGCCTTGCTTTATGGATATCCAAATACACCTGAGCAACGAGAGATTGATCTTCCTGACAGCTTTTGAAAAGTTAGTCTGATTTGTCTATTGGACTGGAGAGCTTGTGGGTCATCTTTGTGGTTGAAGAATTTTTTTCCAGCATGAAGAGATATATGAAGACAGCTGAGTGAAGAAACCTAGAGCTACAAGAGTAACAACTGATATGGTAGATCACTATTATCTCTTCCAGTAAACTCACCTTACCCCTGGGGAAAATTACCTATATTACATGGATCCAAATCATCCAGGCCTTGGCTGTTTTAAGGGAGCGGGTGTCTTTCCTGAGACAGAATATGCAACTGAGCTAAAATTGAGCTAAAATTGAACCAAATCAAAGAATAGTTCTGGAAATGTAAAGAGAAAGGGTCTTTGTCAGTTGGTGTGAGTGCCTCAATGAAACATTGGGGCCACTGTGATATTCTGGTTTAAAAAAAGCAAATCTAGATGAAGTGTGCAGACTGTGCCCGGACAAACATAGAATACAATAACCCGACCAAAAAGACGTTCCAACATAATAACTTAAATATATTCTTAAAGGATATTTTATATTAGCACGGGAAGACTTTATTTGAAATATAGTTTGCATAGACCACTGACGGCCGTGACTGAACAGCAGCTGTTCCGCGGAAGAACTACATCCCCCATGGTGCATTGCAGCGGTAAACGGAACCACATCCTGAGTGCAGAGGTCAGCGTGCTAACATGCGTGTTTCGGTGGAGTAGCAGTGTCAGGGAAGTGTGTGGCCAATTTTAATATGAAACTACTTTTAAGTTAGTAGGTACTTTTGCGTGTTTATTTGTCTTAGTGCGTCGAACATGTCAGCGAACTCATCAAAACACGATCTGACCCAGCTGATCTACCGCCATTTGAAGGAGCATGGTTTCCACTCAGCTGCAGCTGAGCTACAGAGGCACAGCCCACAGGTCATTACACACACACACACACACACACACGCACACACACACACACACACACACAGACTGCTAGCTGGTGTGAAGTGCTGTAGCTGCTGGAGTTTGCAACTATGTTTCAATTGCTGTGCAACAATATTAGCGTTTTTGAAAAGGAACCAGCCTTTTTATTCTGTGCGTTAGTCTTTACTTTTAAACTACCAACTTCTGTTGAGTATACAAAACTATTTCGACGCTCCTGTCCTCCACATATCGTCATACAGACTTTATAAGTCAGGAACAACATTAACAAAATGTATTTTTATAGTGTAATGAGTGCTTTTCTACACGCTTTCAGTGTTAAGTCCCATACTCTTCTCTGCAGTAGTTTTCAAACTTATTTTCTACTGTTTTTTTGTGTGATCGTGCCCTTAGGAGCTGTTATTGACATCTAGCCAGGACCCATTATGTATTAGAAGAGCCTAATAAACGGTCTTAAATGATTTGATGTTTTGGGTTTGCAGGAGGAGACATCTCCATCGTTATTAGACATCTACAGTTCGTGGGTGAAGTAAGATTTCTCAATTCTTTGCATGAATCAAACATCTCAATTTGACTTTGTTGGTAGTGATGATGTGTGTGCTAAATATCATTTCTATTCTCATCAGTGACTCAAAAAAGAAGAGGCAGCCAAATTCGGCCAAGCACTCCAGTTTTGAAGAACAAGAAAGGACTCCAACTAAAGGTATGTCTGCTCTTTCTTTTCTAGAAATAGATGGATGATCCTGATGAAGGCCACAAGCCCATACACTTCAGTCTATCAATAACGTTGTTCTGTACAAATGTTGCTGGAGTTTTACGCAAAAGTTGTGATCTGCAAAAACAAACTTGACTGGAGAATGTGCGCACCTCTACGGAAACTCTTACCCGTGCGTACGCACATTATGGAGACACGGAGAAACTGGTGACGCAGATGGCGAGGTGGTGAATTGAACCCAGATAGTAGAAATAAAATGTGAGAGGAATAATCATATGTAAAATGATTCCTCTCGCACATTTAATTTCACTTCATATCAAACGTTAGACCTACTTATAGATCCTGTTAAAACATTCACACCAGAAGTGTTATTTGTGCAGAGGAGAGGGCCGGACTACCGCCACTCGTTTTGCACTGTGAAGCACCGCAGCTCATGAAATTATCATCGCTGGTTGTAGAAATCCAAGATAACATAAAATAAAGAATTTCAGAACAGAGTGTCAATAGTTTTCAATGATTTTCTATTATCACCAAGTAAGATTTTAGTTTTCATGTAGTATTTATGTGTAGAATCGCTGCAGTGAAAACAACGTATTTGATTAATTTGTGGTTTATTCCAGAGGGACAGTTACAGTTTACTGTATACAGACGATCTAAAAACGGCTATCCGATGCAATACAACCAGTGACAGCTCTCGCACACGCTCTCCACATCCTCATTATGAGTCCTAATTATAATGCAGGGCAAGTTCACCATAACAAAAGTTAAATACATTGTGTTCAACCATCAAACCTCCATTTTCAAATGAAATCCGTGGGGGATATTACCGATTGACACGATCATTTTGGAAGCAATCAGTGTGATGCTGTTACCGTATACATATTGTGTAATGCTGCGTGATGGATGCACTGTCGCTGTTAGGACTACGAGAATGGAAGAATGAGGAGGGGACCACCTCGCCCACAAGCAACTCAATTTCTGTGTGCGAATAATGACTTTTCTGTGTCTTACTCTCGGTAGCTGCCGTGATTCACCGTAAAGAGACGATGGGCAGCTGATGTGAGATTTCTAAAGGGAAATTAATAAGGTTTTGTAAAACAGAGTACTTTTTAGTGTACATACATTTCCTGATTTGTAGGTAAACAATTACTGTGGATAATGTGTTATAAAAAGAGACTCCTGATCACTTCTCCAACTTGTCAGACTTGTCTCTGTTTGATTTTGATGATGATTTGGTTTTTCCTTCTTTCTAAAATGTTCTAAGATGTACGGTTTCTTATTTAGTGCTTAAAGCTGAACCTTAAGCTTGACTTTATCCCTCAAACTTCAATACAAGTTGGGAAGCTCCAGCTGCTGCAACAGCAACAGTCCTGTCAGTACAAAGTGAGAACTGATATGCATGTGGATTTGAATGCATTTTTAACCCATTCTACACACTTTTTTATGTCCAGCCACGCCAAGGAAAAAGAAGGACAAAGCAGAAACGCCAAAAAAGGTGATTATTTTTTTTTTATTAAATGCGACATTTGAGCCACGTTTAAGAACTGGTCCGGTTCATGTTCCATACCTTTACTGATCAGCCTGTTCTCTCTTTTCTATTCTGTTAGTCTGTGCCAGCAAAAAGGAAAATAAGTGATGGAAAATCTGCAGAAAATGTCTCCAAGGCGAAAAAATCAAAGAGCCGTGCAAAAGACACGGTTGTGTCTCCTGGAGGAGGTGATTCAGACTCTGACAGCAGTCTGGATGAAGATAAATGGAAGAGTCTGGTCTTGCAGATGACAGGTGTGTGTGTGCGCGTGCGTGCGTGGTATTATTGAGGGTATCGTTTGCGTGCATGCAAAGGATGAAGTGATTTGGAGAATCACAGTTTTAGAAGCATGATTTCCTTTCTGCACCACAGACCAAATCCCACTTCATCAGATTAAGCTACTGTTAAGATTCCCAAAGACCAAGCACAGAAATGATTGACATAGTCAGATACTCCAGTTAAGAGGAGGAATGTGTGTTTTTCACATTGGAAAGAGACAGATTGAAGGATGGAGAGGTGGAGAACGTTAAGAGGATTGGAAAGTGCAGGACATGGTGGAAGATGAAAAGACAGGGAGCGCTGGGTCCTCTCACTTAAAGGGAGGAAGACAACCCCCACACAGGACAGCACCTCCCAAGAACAACCTCACCATGGGAAACGGTGATTTCATACTAACAGAGCTGTGTACAGTAGCTGTGTGGCTGTTTTCTTTTAAGCATTTGTGCCATGTGTTTTCTTCAATGTCTTCACCGTGTTTACTCTGTCCACAGAGTCCGACATATCTAAGATGGACACCATCAATGCACTGGACTCGTCTGAACCACCACCCGTGAAAAAGAGAGTGAGGAAATCCCGGGCCAAGTCTCCCGCAAAAAAAGACGCTCCGGTTCAACAGAGTAACAGGACAGTTAAAAATAATGAAAAGGTGGAGGAGAAAGCCGTGACAGAAACATCAACAAAGACTAGTACAGCCAAGAGGAGCAGGCCAAAAAAGACTGCACCTGTGACCTCGTCTGCCACCCCGAGCCAAGAGCCAAACGTCAACGCTGTAGAAGACACACCAGCAACACCCGGTCTTTCCCCATCAAAACAGACACCAAAGAAGGAGAAACAAACTGATGAGGCAATGTCTGAGCCCAAGAAGAAGAGGAAGAAGAAGAAGGTGGAGATGACTGAAGGCACGGTGGAAGAGAATACTCATGAGACTGGTGGAGATGGAAAAGACAGAGACGGTAAAGACAAAAAGCAGACTGAAGTCACAGCACAAGAGATAAGAGATGATAAACCTGCGGAAGAGAAGAAGAAGGCAAAGGGAACAAAGGGAGGTAGCAAAATGAACAAGACTGAAGAAAAAGTAATAGAGAACGAAAATGGCGATGTTAATAATAAGAAAATGTCAAAGCCAATAGTGCAAGAAAAGAAAGCTAAGAAAAAGGAGAAAACTGATTCAGAGCCAGCAGCTCAAATGGTAAAGGAAAATTCAGAGCTGATAGCTGAAGGAAAAAAAGCAAAGAAGAAGAGAAAGAAGACTGACAGTGAGGACACTTCAGAGCCAGCAGCTCAAATAGGAAATGAAAATTCAGAGCTGATGGCTGAAGAAAAAAAAGCAAAGAAGAAGAGAAAGGAGACTGCTGACAGTGAGGAAAATTCTGAGCAAATTAATAAAGAAAAGAAAGCAAAGAAAAAGGATATTTCTGATGAAGAAAACCAAGACCAGATAGTTGAAGAAAAGAAAAAGAAAAAAAAGCCCAAAGCTGATCCTAATGAGATGTCGGAGCAGAGAGCTGAAGAAAATATAAAGACAAAGAAATCAAAGAGCAGTGACGGAGAGGAAAAGCCAGAGCAGACTACTGAAGTGAAGAAGAAAAAGAAAAATAACTCATTGTTGAAAACCAATGACGCAGAGCCTCCTGCTCCACCCAACACTGGAACATCAAGTCCTCCAACAGAGAAGAAGAAAAGTGAGTAGATAGATCACGTTCATAATAACAAAATGCAATTTTTTTTTTTATTTTGCAAGTTTGCATTCACTTTTTCATTTTCCATTCTTTCAGAGAAAATCAAGTTGAAATCAGCTGAAGTCCCGGTTTCCATCCAAGAGTCTGCAGCACCACAAACACTCTCCAGTGACACCCCCCACAAAAAGGTATCACAGCGCTGTGCTCTTCACCTACTCTTCTCAAAGCAGAATAACATGTCATCAGTTTGAGCACTAGAGGATTTTCTCAGTTAATCAGATCTCTTTGATTTTACTAATTATTTTCTTCACAGAAAAAGAAATCCTCCGCAAGCACAGAGTCTTGAAGATGTTTGATTCTTCATCAGATCCAAAGAATGAAGGCAACGCATCCCGTCTCCCTCACTGTTAATCAGATTTTAATGGTTAAAGGGATCATATAAAAGATAAAAGAAGATATTTCTATTTTTGGTACATTTTTTATCTTTTTCATTTATTTTGTGTTCCACAGTGTGTGTGGCACACTACGCTGTATATGTTTTTTTGTTTTATCTGATATTGCCATTTTAATGGCATGACAATGTTAAAGGGATTAATAACTGATAGTTTCATGGAATAGATTGTCCCTCTTAAGATATTCCTTTGAACAAAATACGTCTCTCTTAAACACTATCTTTCAGACTCAGGAAGTTTTCCCATGACGGTCCTAAATCTTAATTTGTTCTCAACACACGCCTACTAACTCAGCCCTTGAGATAAAAACAATACATCACTCAAAACATTTTTTTTAAATATATGAAAACAATTTTAACAGCCATTTAGTTATTGGGTTAAATACCTATGTTTTTGAAAAGTACGTTTTTTTTTAAACCTTTCCTGAATGCATTGTAAATAAATCTTTTAATACAAATGAAACTCCTCATTTTCTTTATACCTGTACCCATCTGGAGTCTTAAGTATGTGGACCGAGAGAAGATGAATGGAGTGTGTTCAGGTTGTTACTGTTCAGCAGCCTATATTCACACACGTGTGTCCGCTTGATGGCGCTGCAGACGAAGAACTTCATTTTTCTGTTTTGGCGCAGGACTTGTTATACATACAGTGTATGTGCAGGACTGACAGCTACAACGACAGATGCTCTATATCTATTTATTTCTGACCTGTCTCTTCTACAATAACATCTTCCATGAAATAACCAACTAGCTTAGTTAACGTTTAACTGTTTAACTGCATTCTAGCGCTGCCTGCTGTAAACCACCAACATTGCGGTTCTTTTTATACTGCGCATGTGTTATACCCGTAACTGTTTAAACTGCACTCTAGCACCATCTGCTGTGACACTTCAACATCGCAGCTCCGGTTAGACACACTGCGCATGCGTCACACTCCATAACGGGTTAAACTGCACTCTAGCGCCATCTGCTGTGACACTCCAACATCGCAGCTCCAGTTACACACTGCGCATGCTTCATACCCCATAACTGGTTAAATTGCACTCTAGCGCCATCTGCTGTGACACTCCAACGTCGCAGCTCCAGTTACACACTGCGCATGCGTCATACCCAATAACTGGTTGAACTACACTCGAGCGCTATCTGCTGTGACACTCCAACATCGCAACTCCAGTTACACACTGCGCATGCGTCATACCCAATAACTGGTTGAACTGCACTCTAGCGCCATCTGCTGTGACACTCCAACATCGCACCTCCTTGGTCATATACCTAACATCGTTAGCTTCATTCAATAGCACTGGTTTTAGCAAAGATCTAGCAAAAATGTGGCGGTTAAACAAAGTTCGCCACAAAGCTGGTCGACAAGGCGACAGTTTGGAGGAGCTCAAGTTAAAGAGGCGAGAGCACGAGAAAGGTGAGTGTTAAAAAGCGTTATGTTAAAGTTATCACGTATAACGTTATAGTTTTCTAACGTTTGTTTAACGTTAACTTATCGGTTAGTTAACAAGCTAAGATAGTCATGCATTGAAACGACGTTTACGTTAACTTAAGTGTGTATAGATATGGTTCAGATAAACATGTAAATCAATATAAAGCAAGGTCGGCGGTTCGATCCTTGGCTGCTACATGTCCTGTGCCGAAGTGTCACTGAGCGAGACACTGAACCCCTAACTTCTCCCCGGGCGCCTGTGGTGGGCAGCCCACTGCTCCCTACATAGGGATGGGTCGAATGCAGAGAACTTTTACAAATTTCCCCCTGGGGATGAATAAAGTATATATCTATCTATCTATGAATTTAACCCAGAGATTCATTCAGTACGGAGATATGGACCATGTGGGACCTTTTAATATTCATTTCACAGTCTTCAAGTCAGGAAGACAACACAATATCTAATACATAGAGGACAAAAATACAAATGGATGTCTAGTCATGATGTTAAAATTACATCTGTAACTAAATTCCTCCAGCTACTGTGACATCCATACAGTGTGTTATTCATCAACCACAGGCCATTTGACAGATGAATGGCTTTTACACTGAACAGTAAGTATGATATGACATCTCTCTCCCAGATGACAGAAGGTGAAGTGATTTTGTGTCTATGTTCAATGTTGTAGCACTGAGACGAGCCCGCAGAGACCGGCAGCTTGTGAGCAAGAGACTCCTGCTCAATGATGACGAGGACCAGCCAGAGGCCACCATGGACACCCACCCGGGAGAGCAGGTGAGGCAGACGACCACAGGTTGTGCTTTGGTAGATCAAGTCAAACCTACCGTCTGAATCTGCTCCTCGCTTACAGGACGTGGTCAGTCTGTTCCTCAAACTTCAACCCAGTGGGCCAGGCAGGGAGGCCCACCTCAAAGCTTTGAGTAAAGTTCTCCGCGACCCATCGGCACAGCTCACCTTCATCAAGTACGGTGGTAACTTTTGCCGCCGCATCAAACGCGATATTAAATGACATTATTGGCATGCGTATCTCTGTTTCTCATGCGTCTGTGTGATAATATGTCCTCCCTGTAGACAGGAGAATAGCATGCATCTTCTGGTAGGGCTCCTCACTGGCTCTGACGCTACTTGCCGTCTGCAGGCTGTCCGGTGCCTTCATGAGCTGTCTCACTCTCCCCACACCAACGTGTCACCGGCCTGTCTGCCTGCCACCCCCTACCTGCTCACCTACCTGTCTGGCCAGAGCACCAAGTTCACCGTGAGTACACTCTCTCATACCAGGTGAAGTGTAATATTATCGCCTAACTATGCAGGGGGGATTTTAACTTTCCATGCGTGTACGTTCATGTGTACACAGGAGCTGTGTCTGTACACGCTCGGTAATTTATGCCCAGACAGCGACATTGTAAAAGAGAAGCTCCTGGCCCAGGGAATCATCCCAGCTCTGGCCAACTGTCTAGAGGTAAACTCAGAAACTAAATCCAAATCTAATTTCTACCATAGCTCTGAACTGGTGCCACTCAATGTAGTAATGTAAAGTAACAAATATAGTAACGTTAAGATGTCCCACTTGATATCTTCTGTGTGTCTGTCCAGAACCAGAGACATAACCTGGCGGTGGTGGAAGCTGTGGGATTCACCCTCTCTCAGTTTCTCCAGGCTAAAGATGCAGCAGAGAAAATAATCCTGTAATGACACACCAGTTTATCTCTCTACTCTCTTTATGGCTGTTCTCTCAGAAAATGATGCATTGCTTTTAATAAACAACTTGTCCGCTGCGTGATAGTCTTCCTCTGTGTCTGCAGGGCGGTCTTTGCTTCCAGCTTGCCTTCAAGCTTGTTATCCGTCCTGACTCCTGACCCAAAGTTTGGCCTGGCACCTTCCATCGAGTGTGCGTGGTGTCTGCACTACCTCACATGCGGGTGAGAGAGAGAAGTGTCAACAGTCTCGTATACAGTATATAGTCAGTTGTCATTATATGTAATAAGAGTGATGATCTGTCTCTCTTCTGCCTTTATCTCGCTCTATAGCATGAAGGACAACAGAGTGCTGTTGGCTCATGGGGCCTTGCTGCAGTGCAGTTCCCTGTTAGTGTCACTAGGTGGTGCTGTGGCTGAAGGAAACAAAGAAGAAGGACTGGAGCTGGTAAGGAAATGAATGGACTGAATACATATTTCTTCATGGTTGTTGTTTTTTAAGGCTCTTGTTTTTGCCTGTACACTTTGTTCTGTTTTTAAATTCTCAGAACAAATCATGTGTGCACCACTGTTCATTTGTTTTGACAAAAAAGATAGAAAGTGTCAAAAACAAAATCATTTTCTTTCTGTGATTTCTGGATGAATCGATCCATATAAGCCACGCCCATTTGCGTTAAGATTGTCTGCCGCCATTTTTGAATTTTGTCCAAATCAGTTTTTTGCTACTCCGCCTACAAATTACAAATATATATATATATATTTGTACACAAAGTGTTTGGTGGACATAAAATTATGTCTGAGTGAACATGAAATATTTGGTGCCATTTGGCCAGTAGATTATTAATAAACTTTGAAGAAGTATGCAACGGAGTGTGCAACTTTTTTTCGCTGACATGGAGATTTTCAATTCCTCCTCTCTAGTTTATCTGTCCTCTGCTGAGGTGCGTGGGAAACCTTCTGTCCTCCTTTCCCGTGACAGACCTGAGCACTCACGTGGGTGACGTTCGTCTCGTGGTGGCTCTATGTGCACTTCTTCAGGCCTACCTGCAGACCCAGCCGTCGTTGGCTAGAGAGAGTGCCTGGGTCCTCAACAACCTCACAGGTTTGAACAGTCTGTCGTAGTCACGCCTCATTGCTGCTGACTCTCAAACACATCTGTCTGCACTGATTCTGCTCTCTTTACTATATTATCTGGTCATTTGGGGTCAGGGACAGACTGGGTTTGAGGACAGCTCATGCCACAAAAGTAATATTGTACAATATATTATGATCAATGCCTGCACCCAAACAGGTTTTTAAATTTAGTTTCTTCAAATATTCACCCCATTCAAATGCTAACTAAAATGTATGTAGGTGTTTTTTTTATATGGGTTTTGCTAGGTAATGTGTACGCGGCTCGCTGTATTTTGTGCAGGACGTTTTTCAAACTCGGCATAAAAACAATCGAGGCAGTGGAATCACACAGAATGCCATTAAACAAGTCTGTAAAAGCTTTAATACAGGCTGCAGGAACCTTGTGTACTATGATGATTGTGTTTATTAGGAGTTCATATGTGTAATGAAGTTTGCTCCAATGCATTTTCCCTCTCTGCAGCTCACTCCAGTGCTTTCTGCTCCGCTCTGCTGACTCTCAACTTGGTCCCTGGACTGATCAAGCTCCTCCCCTTTTCTCAAGGCATCAACACCATGGTCCGTGCAAGCTAGAGCCAAACTTTGATATTTCACAGAATATTATGTCATTGTAGCACGTGATGACGAACAATGTGTTTGTTTCTTTGAGTCCCTCATTTCTCACACACTCTATCTTACTGCCTCTTTTTGTTATATTCTTGTTAGATCCTGAGGATTCTAGCAAATATTGCCCACAAGAAAAAGGAGTTCTGTGCTCAGCTGGCCCATCGTGGATTGCTGTCTGCACTCTGTGCCACACTGAAAATGGCCGACCAAGAGATGGTTACCTTGAGTATGGAGGTCCTTTACATGCTGGTAGTTAGTGGTCCACAGGTAACTTGCCCAGTAGGGATAACCAAACCAGACAATGAATAGCTACTGTAGTTCTGACAGCTTTAACTCAAGTTATTCCTTCCCTTAAGGTGGCAGAGGAGTTTGTGAGGCAAGGCGGCCTTTCACTGTTAGAAGCCGTTCAGTACAACAGTGAAGGAGAGATTAGAGGAAGAGCAACACATCTCCTGGAGGACCACCTGCTGTCCTACTCATCGTACTGCTCGGTAAACACTGTGTTCTGTTTGTTCAATTTGTAATGATTCCGATTTTTTAGAAACTGACTGATATCAACTGTTTTGCTGCAGGACAACAACCCACGTTCTTGAGGCAACAGGGAGGCATCAAATGTGTCACCGCTACCATGAGGACACACTTCAGAGGACAGGACTGATTGTTTACTTCTTGCAATCTGTAATAATAATAATAATGCAGAAACAATGTTGTTGAATTCATTTGAATACCGTTTGACTGTAATCTACTGGTATCTCAGTGTTCTTATGAATGGTATTTTAATGTATGCAAAGATGAAATATTTTTTTAATACCTGAGACTTTTTGACTGCTGCATATTGTGCCACCGTCACTTGAGAGACAGAATAAGACGTTATGTTGTATTTTTGCTCATCAAAGTGTCTCGTGTGAAACTGGAATGCCTAATGTCCGTACAGAGGACGGGTTTATATGACCGACTGTCGCTATGTAGAATCAGGGTGCTGCACCCTTTTATTGGTTTTGTGATGGTGGCCGATTTTAGAATTATCGTGCTTTTTGAGCCAATAATGCATCGTCAGTGAAAACTGTACTTTCATGAAATAAATACGAAATGAATATCAACTTCACTACATATTTGAGTCAAATATTCTCTGGATAACAATATTTGAGTTTAATTTGTTTAGGTGGACTAAATTAAGTTCATTAGAAATAAAGATTAGTAATGAGGACAACAATAATAATCAGCTTTGGGGTCATTCCTCCAGATCAATCTCTCTCTCTCTCTTTCTCTCTCGTTATCCCAGCTGAGAGCCGAGAGCCGTATAAAAGCTGTTACTGTAATGACTGCATTTAAATATTCTGATCAATGCCCGCAGGTCTTAATGCTTCTTATGTTTGACTATAACACACTTCTGTCTAGAGCTGAGACAATTAGTCTCTTAACTTATTATGTCAATCAACAGAAATAACCGGCAATTTTATTTGGACAATTTATCATTATAATCCATTAATTTAGAAAATAATCAGCAGATTAATTAATAATGACAATTAGCTGCAGCCTACTTCTGTCCACCTCTGATTAGAGTCTTGATATCACCAGTGGAAAGGGAGATTTAATCTGAGGACTGCG
>NW_022280049.1:520763-532327 GCF_004355925.1 Anarrhichthys ocellatus | reverse complement strand
CTGTCCCTTGGTTGTGCACACAGATCTCAGTGGGGGTGAACATTGTACTGAGGAATGGCTCCTCCCTTTAATGAAAAAAAGGAAGTCTCAGATTTCCCCCACTTCCTCTTTCCACCCACAACCTTCCCCTCCCGTTATCTTTCCCACTGCTGCTCTGCATGAACAACTAAAACAAGGTGCGTCGCTGCATGTTTTTGTACAAATTGTGTATTCTTTGAGACTGTTTTTACAATCTTGCATTTGTGCCTCTGTAAATGTCTTTGTAGTGGAGAGAATACATCTGGTTTGATTAATTGTTTTTCTTCTCCTACAACCTAACACAGTGTGGCAATGGAGGAAACTGAGTCAACAACTCAAGACAGAACAACAGGACAGGATGGAAGTCACGCGGCAGACCACACGCTACTGATGTCCAGCAAACCTCTGCATCGCTTCATCCAAAAAGAGCCTAAAAGTCTCGGGGTAACACATTAGACAATCCAGAAATAACAGAAATTCTGTTATATGAACTTAGATGTTTACGCAAAGAGCAGCTGCAAAGTGTTATTCTACTCCAGGTACTTAAATCCATCCCTCCCTCTCCTTCTCAGATCGTCATTCTCATCTTTGGCTGTGCAGAGATACTGATGGGGTTTGTGCTGTCCCGAGAAGGAGATTACACTTCTTATCAAATCTACATCCCCTTCTGGCAGGGAGCGCTGGTACATAACATTTGGCATTTGTGCTTCTCTTGAAAATGACAATATATAGTATCACAGTATCTATAGTATATATAGTATCCTTAAAGCCCCTGAAAACTTGGTTTCAAAAGTTTTGGGAAATATGCTCAGTCGCTTTCTTTCAGGATGTTTCTCTTTCTTCCCTTTTTCCCCCTTTTTTCCCCGAGTTCGATAAAGAGATTAACATCATTCTCTCATCCAACTTGGCAAAGAAAGGTATATCTTTCTTAGATAGCTCAAATAAAAGTTGCTTTAAACTTTCTACTCCAGTACAGAGGAGCTTTGATTACTTCCCCAGTTACCATGAAAATAAACATGACATGTGAACAAGGCTTAAAAAGCCAATCATCAGCACACTTTGGGTGAATGACAAAGGAAAAATGATGTGATTATAATTTTTTGTGTTATTTGTTTTAAGTTCCTTGCCTGTGGAAACCTGTCCATCTACACTGAGATGAACCCGTCCAAGAAGATGGTATATTGTGATTTTATGGTCTAGTTCTAGTGTTTAACTTTACCTCTCTTTCTTTCTTAATAACTCAACTAATCGTGTTGAACTTATCTTTCCCAGGTGACTGTCTGTTTGGCTATGTACGTGGTTTCAATTTTGGGAGTTGTGGTCTCTGTTCCCTACCGGTTACGCTGCATCCTCCATATTAGATACGTGAGGTACGGATACCATTCGGAGAACTGGGAAAATAACAATTGGGTGAGTTACAGCACATATGTTTTAGGCTAAATGGACACATTTTCACTGTGTATGAATAACTTTCTCTTCCACTTTCCTCTGGCTTTAGAATCAGCTTATTGGTGTTGAAGGCCTACTGTTCACTTCCTCACTGTGTGTGTCCGTGCTTCTCATCTTCTTGTGTGCTGTTGCGCGGTTAGCTCTGAAATCCACATCCACCCAGGTAAAACATTCTCATTGTTACTTCATCTTAAACAAGCCTTTCCCACCGACATTAGAGATTTATAATTCAAATTCAACAATTTATAGGGAGATATGTTTGAACAGCAGACGACAATATGCAAAGAATAAGTGTAAGCCACAAATAGAAACATAAACAGTAATACAAAATGAATGAAAGAGAGTAGAGAGGAAAAGCGGTGTGTCTGTCATCATGTTATTGCCTTCTTGTTGTCCTCTTCCCTAACACGGACCACCTCTTTATCTTCAACAGATCATTGTCCAGCACATACCGCTTCCACCGAGCAACACTACATCAAACTAATCGCAACCTTTTTAAGGTATTCTTCTGTAGTGACTGACACTGGTTGTCCTGCAGCACAGCTACCCTGTGAACATGTCATCATTCTGTACAGAATATCACACGTACACCACCTAGTGGCCTATAATGTTTAGCCACAACCTTTTTTAGTTGCCTACATCTACACCAAGCTTCACTCTACAGAATGTGTAGCTGCAGTAAAGAATGCATTACTTAACCACTTTATTTTGCTTTTGGTAAAGCTTGTCTCAGATTCAAATTGATTCTTGTTGTCGTACAGGAGAAGAAATATTTGACATGCACTTAACATATAACACATGTACTTACTGTGTGGGTCCTATAGTAGTGAACACGAACAGGTCTTTTATACTGTTACTGATATCTATCAATTAGGTCAACTGCTTTCTCTCTGTGATAATATGATGTCACCTAACAACACTGGTCAGGGTTTAACATTAAAGGTTTTTTTTCACTTGCCCGATCAGAAATCCACTTGCCCATAGTCCATTTTTTACTTTTCCCTTTACACACTATTTTAATTATTATTGGTTAATTAAATTAATATTGAGTTTCTCCCACATCTTCTAACGCCACCCTACTAAACTCCTGTTTCAAGGATAATTGACATGTTCTTTTGCACTTCAGCATTCCAATACACATACTACCATTTCATTTAGTATGTCAGTCAAATATTTAGTATGTCTCAATATAAAGTGTGTCAAATGCAATATGCCAGAAATATCTGGTCATTCTACTGCATCCAGTGGCATTTTGCAGTATGCAAGCCACACAATCCTCTGCACACTGGATATATGAGCAAGAGGATCAAAGTTCAAGGTGCCATGTTATGAAAAAGTAGTATGTCCCAATTAAATGCATACTGAATGCAGCAGTATATACTTTGTAAGGGCAGCTGCAGTATGTACTAAAAGTCAAACGAAAAAAGAAGTTTTTGTCTTTAGCCACAATTACTCACGAATGCCCGATCGGTACTGCGAATGTGCAACTCTCAACAAAGAGGACAAAGAGGCGAGAAAGCTCGCTCCATCACTACTTCCATCCTCTGCTCCGGACAAAGCAATGCCTTTAATTTTCTTTTTACCGCTTGTCTGATCGCACAATTGAGTTGCTAAATGTACGACATTTTACTTGCCCTGCTGGTAAAGTCATAAGTCATATTTACATTAATAATAAATCCAAAATCCAAATCTAATTTAACATATATATATATATGTGTGTGTGTGTGTGTGTGTGTGTCAATTTAATTTGTTAGCCTTTAATTCTTATGTCATCAATATGTGTGATCATTGTCTACATTAGCTGCATTATTATTACAGTTTGTGCATTATATGGTCATTGAAGCTTTTGATAATCAATGTGAATTTCTATATGCACTTAGCCGCAGATATTTTGCAGATGAGTGGGCAGATGTGGGCTCTGTGTTTTGGTTACAGGACAACGTATATGTGATTGCAACTTAAGATTTACAGTATATTTGATTACATTTGGCTTGTAATATCCTTAGATATCCATCCAGCATATGACTTCATGTGTAAGCTGATATGTTTATCTACATGGCTGATATAAAGAGCCTGCAGCAAAACCTGTTGCCTGTGAATGTGTGCAAAACACAGATTTAGCTTGTTTATCAGGTGCAAATCATGTAATGTATATCGTCTTTGTTAAATAAACAATAAAATCAAATAAAACTGCTCAGATTGATATACACATACTGTATATATCTATATACATAGACTGCACTAACAGATTACCATAAACTATAAATGGAAGACCGGCTGTCGTTAAATGTTAGGACAGCAAATAATGAATCAAGACCTTTGTTTTAAGTTTGTCAGAATACAATATACCAAGTTAAAGGCCCAACGTCTGTTGGAAAGAAGTTATAAAGTGTACTTTAATACCTTGAAAAAACATGATGCTACCAAACTGATCAGCATCAGACCTTTTGCTAGTTTATTTTAAAAAGACCAACATTTCAAAGTGCTACTCCTGTTCTAATCGGGTGTTGAATTTCAGTATTAGAGCAACACTTTGTTAGATCACTGGACTTTTAATGCCTTCAGTATTTCCCCACGAATATTGTGTGAGCACATTGGCCTCGTATTTTACAGTTCGCTCCTCAGCCGTGATTCAAACTAAAGAGGGATCAACTCCTGCCATCAGCTTGGCATAAGGTTGAGGTAAACTTGTATGAGCTTTACAGCCATGCGCCACAAGTTATCTGCGTGATGCATTACTTCTCAACTATTAAACCTTCTACGAGACATTTAATCAGTGGTGGCTGAAACCCACGAGCACTATTAAGATTGCAAACCAACAGCTTTTCTCACAGGTTAGAAGAACACCTTTGACACCTCAACAGCCAAAGTCAACAATTTATAGCCGAAAATGATCTCACAAATCACAAAAACTGCAATGACACCAGCAACATTTTGGTCACTTATTTTATTTCCAGTCATTCCATTGAGTAGACAAGAGAAATCCAGCAGAGGATTTTCTTGGTGCCATATTTAGTCCATGTGCATTCATGTTATATTTTTAAGTCACAGTATTTAATAGACGTAGCTGGCTGTGTACAGAGACTGCATTGAGGCCTCGTCAGCTGAGCTGGAGGGCTTGTACTCCCCTTTGGAAGCCAGGCCATTGATCTGAAGAAAGCAACAAAGGGGGAAAAGTTAGGGCAAAGTCAAATCTGAGTGTTAATGATCAGCCTGGGCCCCATTAGTGCAAGACTGAATGGACAAAAAGCATGAGAAGCAATCATTTACCAGTCAGTATAGAGTTGTGTAATACAACGCAAGAGCAATTTAATAGCCAGATCCGTGCATAGTCCACAACTACACATCATTTGTTATTAGTGATAGCTGCTCATGCCCTCTGAGACTAACCTTGGCCCTGCTGCAGAAAGCTTCCTGTGCAGCTGCCTTGTTGGCAGGTTTGCCCTGCCAGGCTGCAAGAGCAGAGGCCTGGAGTGCACGGCCGTAAGAGAAGGTCAGCTTCCAGGGGCGATGGAGGGGCACCTGGTTGATGGCGCTCAGGTTGGTGGAGGCCTCCTCCTCACTCTGGCCTCCAGACAGGAAGCAGATACCTGGAAAGACACAGAACGCAGCATGCCACTGAGAACAGACTTCTGTGCTTTTCTTAAACTTGCTTGTTGAGGGAAAAGCTGGCCTCCTGACACTCACCAGGCACAGAAGCAGGGACGGTGCGCCTCAGAGCGGTCACTGTGGCCATGCCAACCTCCTGAGGGGTGAACTTCTTAGTGCAGGAGTGTCCAGCAGTGACCATGTTGGGCTTCAGCAGAGTGCCTTCCAGGTACACGTGGTGATCGGATAGAGCCTTGTACACAGCAGCCAGAACCTAAATCATGACGAGGCAGATGTATTACTACACATGCTTCAAAATATCAACTGCTGGTGGTGGTTTGGCCAACTCTGCCAAAGATCATTAACCAACCTTCTCTGTGACGTACTGGCAGCGCAGCAGGTCGTGGTCTCCGTCAGGCAGGATCTCTGGCTCCACAATAGGCACCAGACCATTCTGATGGAGAACATAGACGGCAATTTAAAATACATGACTTGCAGCTAATATTTTTGATTCAGTCATTTTTAGAGAGACTATGACCGTACACACACACACACACACACACACACACACACACACACACACACGCGCACACACGCACCTGTTGGCAGATACTGGCATATCTGGCGAGGACATTGGCGTTCTCTGCAATGGCGAGAGCTGTTGGGCAGCTTTCTGAGATCTTGAGCACACACCTCCACTTGGCAAAGTCGCAACCGTCCTTCTTGTACTGGGCACAGCGCTCCGAGAGGCCATCGAGACCTGTGGACAAACAACAAGCCACAGAATGTTGGTATGCTGTGGCGATTGTGCTCATTCTGCATTAAGTTAAGGCTTGCAGAAAAACAGTCGTTTTCACCTTGTGTGGTGGTCTCTCCATCCGTTCCATTAAGCCCAGCTGTGCCTTTGTCCACCTAAAGCAAAACAATCAAAACATAGCCATTAACATAGAAGGTTCAACATGTGGAAGACGTGTGCATGCCGCTAGGCTCAATCTGCACTTTCAGGCTCCTCACCTTGATGCCGACAACAATGCCCTTGTCCTTGATGACTTGGGGGAAGAGCTTGCCACTGTCTGATTTCTGGTACAGTGTCTCATGGAAGAAGATGACCCCACCCACGCAGTTGGCGATTGAGGGGTCAGTGGAGAAGAGGAGGTCACGGAAGTAGCGGCGGTTTTCCTCGGTGTTCTCCACATTGATTTTCTCGAGACGCTTTCCCATGGTTCCTTGAAAGAAGAGGAGGGTAAGGAAATAATTTCAGTTTGCACACACACACACACACACACACACACACCTCTCATATAGAACAACGACTTGAGTCTCACCTGTTGATTCATCTGCTGCCAGGATTCCCTTTCCTGGAGCTACAATCCTCTGAGCAATCTCAGAGAGCTCCTTCTTCAGCGCCTGAGTCAGGGATGGGAACTGATGAGTCATCCTAGAGGACAGAAACAAGTTAATTCACAGTTGGTTAGAAACTCTGACAGACTGAAATATGAGGAAGATTCTCTTGCATCGGACTTCCTGCTTCTCTTGCATCACCTCTGTAAATATTTGGCCTGCATGGTTGAACTTTGGCCTTCAAACATATAAGTTCTGCATTCAGTGCATCCTAAATTCGTATTTTACTAAAATGTAGCCTACATGACGTTTTCCAATACTTTCTGCAGAAGACGGTATAATATAAATTGCACAAAATAGGCCTGCAGCATAATATGAAGGCCACGAATTAGAATATAGTTAAATCAACTAGACCGCCTATTTATAAAGTTCTGCAAAGTTTAGAGTATTGAAAACGTGCATATTAAATCCATAACTGCAACATTACTTTCATTGCTGCACACTTGGACACATGAGGAAACCCGGAGATGCAGAGCGAACTAATCTCTCCGAAACAAGGCGAAATCACTTTTCATGAAAACAAGTGGGAATCAGCGACAGACACAGAATGCAAAAGATTAAAAACAGAAAACACGTCTTACTTTGGAGCTTTGTCAAACAGCGAAGTCAACAGAAGTAATTCAACTGGTTGAGGAGGCCGAACACTGAGCATAAAGCTGTATTTATTGCCTGTTTGACGCTGCGGAGGAGGCGCTGCTCGTGATGTGGCGGGGCGTGCGTCACCCCGGGAACGCAATTGGCCAGGTCAGACAGACAGGGGCGTAGTTTGCATGATATGTCATCAACGCTCTATTGTGGACTTTAAGCACACATCAGAACCCGACTGGACGGTTGAGTGAAAAAAAAAGAAAAGTGGTGAACATTGTGTGTATTTGAAAACAAAATTGTCATGCACGCGCATGTTACAGACCTGAAACAACCCGCCTCCTTCTTTTTTTTTTTGCACGATGTACACTTTGAGAAAAAGAGATGCAATAAGAGAAGCCTGCTGCAATGTTGCATTTCAGGTTTCTTTATTTCGTTTTCCTGGTGTAGATTACAACAGCATGTCATACTGTCTGTTTGTGTGTTAATGTTCCAGATATGCAAGTTAATGTCCAAGATACAATTCATAAAGGAAGAGCTTACATTTGTAAAACTTTTTCTCATTTGATTAAATTACACCTTCCAAAGTCCTTCACATCATACAATGTATTTATGATATAACAGTGTGCATTTGTTTTTATATTATTTAGGTAAAGACGATCAATCAATTTGTCTTGTTTCCTTGTTTGTTATATTTAAACCTGTGTGAATAAATAGAACTCAAAATGAATGCAATTAGGAAATGCATATCTGGGATGTGGACAGTCTTCAACTTTTATTTTATGTCATTATCGACTCATTTTCAGATAAATTGTGTAATCACAATAGAATAAGACGAAGCGCCAGCCTAGTTAATTTATTGGACGGAAATATCTCCTTAGTTACAACAGAAAAACGTGCTTTTTCATGCTACCTTGTGTATCTCTCCCAGGCGTCACATTGCTTGTCAAGCACGTCGTGCATAAACAGTTTCCAAATCGATTGCTGATAACTGCCCAAAAAAAAAACGTGTTTTTTGTAATACTCTCATTGGTCCATGAGTGACCTTAGCAGATAGGGATATTTAAGCTGAGGTAGGTCTGAACTCACAATTAAGTAGGTCTACGTTTACACAACCTGGACTTTGCACCCATAGTAATGTAGTCTTTAAGTGTGCTGATAATAGTCCAGGCTCTGTCCAGAAGTCCTTTTTACATAAGGACTGAAAAAGAGCAGAAAAGGACAAAAAGATAACACCAGAGGAATTTTGTTGTTGTTGTTTTGGTTGCACAATAAATGCTACAATATCCCTAAGCATTGCAACTCTCATAGATGTACAGATCTTTGGGAGTTGCAAACCAACCCAGCAGCAAGACAAAGTATCTCTGCTGTAAATTGGATTTGGACATTTCTGATTTGTCTCAGTAGTTTCAATAAACGGGAATAATCCATGTGCATAACAAATGGCTGTCTTAATTTAGCTACAGGCTTTTCACTTTCTTGGGTTATATTGATATATATATTGATTGATTACAATGATTTTGGATCTAGTGAATTTATATTATGCACTCTATATGATGCGATAGGGCTCGATCTGCAACAATACAAGAGAGGGCAACTTCCCAGGGGCCTCAGACCTGTGGGGTCCCCGAAAGAGCTGTCCCACTGTTAAATCATGGAGTGTTTGAGGACACTCGCTCGCAGACATTATGGGCCCTTTATGAACCCTTTCCGTAAATCCAAATGTCTGCAGACTTTGCCCAAGGGAATTAGCCACAATTCATAGCAATGTGACGCTGAACACAGGATTACCAGTGGAAGCATGGAGACATTTAAAAAAAAAAAAAAAGGTAAACAAAGAGGATGGCATATGTGTGTTCAGCCTGGCAAATAACATTTACATGGAAATATTAACGATTAAAGATGGAACATAAAAACACATGAAATCAGAGGAATGGAAAGCAGAGATTATATTACATTAAATATTACATATTTATTCATCAAATATTTAATTTTGTCTTTGAAGCTGTTTTGACAAAAACAAGCAAATAGATCATTTGACAATTACCTCTCATCTTGTGAGGAAAGAGCCTGGAAGTCGTTCAAATCATGAAGTAAAATGTATAAAATAAAAACCCACAATTGTACATATACTGTGTCTGTTGCAGGAAAGTGCTGTCCACTTCGTATTTACACCATCCCAAGCCCTCACAGTCTCTCACACTTAACCATTAACCAGGTGAGTCAGTGAGTCCCTGAGGGTTCAGGGTTTAAGGCCTTAGGGGGTACATGGGAGTGGGTCAATGTTTAAGGCCTTAAGGGAACATTGGGACTGGGTCAATGTTTAAGGCCGTAGGAGGGGTACATTGGGACTGGGTCCCTCCTTGAGGGAACATTGGGACTGGGTCAATGTTTAACGGTGCTGGTTCCCTCCACGGCGGTAGGTGGCGTAATGTCCGCTGAAGGTTGTCCCACAATAAGCGTTCACACTTCCGTTTCCGAGAGGCAGGGAGCCGCAACATCAACAGCGACAAACAGTTTTAGTTAATATCACAAAACTCGTAACATTACCAGCGGTAAGACTTCGGTTAGGTGTTGTTGATACTCAACATATTACAAAATAAATGCGTTATTCTATCGGGTCAGAATACAGTTCCCATGAGCACCAACAGCATTTAAAGCTACGTTAGCAAACAGCTAACGTAGCTTAACGTTGCATTGACTGATTCAATCAGCTTGGTCGAGTTTTATAATGTGATGCATTGTTTTGTGTGTATTTGTTTCGACTGCTAAACATTAAGATGAATACGGTTTCAGAGTAAACATTACGATGGTTATCTTCGAGCACATTAACGTTAGCTAACTAACGTTACATGTTCAACATAACGTACCGTTAGATGTGTCGTTCATCCAGCTGAACCACTTGAATCTCAACAGTCCTCCGCAGTTCTTTAGCTAACTGACACGTTCTGCTTTATTTCAGGAGTCTGAGGATGTCGGGACAGAAGCGTCCTGCTGACCCAAGCGGCCCCTCGTCCTCCGGCGCCCCCCCCAGAGAAGCGCAGGGAGAGGGAAGGAGAGGACGGAGCTCCCGGTGTCAGCGCAGCTGCCGGAGGTAGCACTGCGGTGGAGACGGTCATCAAACTGGGAGGAGTGTCCAACTCCGTGAGGCCCCCTTTATTATCCCCTACTGCTAATATATGTTCACCTCAGAAGTGTAAAGTCTGTCTGTCTGTTTGGCTCCTTTTTCTTTTTGTACTCATATTTGAACTCCTTGTTTTTAGGAAGAACAAGACATCAAAGCTCTCCAGGCTAAAAACCGAAAGTTGGGAGAATCTCTTGATCAAAGACAGGTACATTAACTCTCCAATTTTTATATACACGCACACTGGAAGCTGCAGTTACGCACTGTCTTGTCCTGGAGAGAGGTTAATCTCTTGGCTTTTTGGTTCGCAGGTGATTGAGGATGAATTGCGAGAGCGAATTGAGAGACTGGAGACCCGCCAGGCCACTGATGATGCCAGTCTGCTGATCCTCAACAGATACTGGAACCAGGTGAACAAGTTCACAGAAGGAAGCAAAAAATCACTTGTTCAACATTTAACAGTCGCCTCTCCTATAAAGATGTAAGAGTCTAAATGTGATGCCCTTCTCTCTCCTTCAGTTTGATGAAAACGTTCAACTGACCATCAGGCGTTATGACCAAGCAAGCAGCGAACCTGAGAAATCTCTGGCAGGTGAGGGGCGGAGCCTGAAGCCCGAAACTCCAGAACCTGATGGCGACTCTAACCAGGAGCGGGCCAAGGACAGAAGTAAAGACAAGAGCAAACACAGGATCATGACTTTGAAAGCAATAGCCTGTTGATATTTGATTCAACATACCAGACACCTAAACCCTCTTTCCTGCTGTTGTCCCCCAGACCACCAGGGAGAGACAACCAACTCTTTCCTGGCAACGCTGGCGAGCAGCAGCAGTGAGGAGATGGAGGCTGAGCTTCAGGAGAGAGTGGAGTCCAGCCAGAAGCAGGCCCGGCACGTGGTGGAGATCTACGAATGTCTGAAGAGCACCGTGGACCAACTGAAGGCAGAGCTGGACTCTGGTGCTGGTGAGATAAAAGCACGAAGGTTTTAGTGGAGGACGACATAGTCTGGCCGAGTCGGTTTGTGTTTACACCCATAACATGCAATATTGTTACTTTTCTTTCCAGAGGGAAGTCTATGGCAGGCAGCTTCCAAACTGAATTCTCTCCTGTCCACCGAAAACAAGCGGCTGCTACAGCTGACTGAGGACCTGAAGCAGAAGCACAGTCACATGACGAGCGAGGTACAATTCCTACGTCCTTCCCTATTCAATGTTGAGCCAACCTTAAAAGTCACAAAAATGTGTGTAAATCTTGGAATTTGCTAGTAACAGCTGCTTTGTTGAAGAGTAATATCTTAGGAAGGATTATGTTTCTGTTAGCCCGTGTGTGTGTGTGTGTGTGCGCGTGTGTGTGCGTGTGTGTGTGTGTGTGTGTGTGTGTGTGTGTGTGTGTGTGTGTGTG
>NW_022280049.1:507539-520753 GCF_004355925.1 Anarrhichthys ocellatus | reverse complement strand
TGTGTGTGTGTGTGTGTGTGTGTGTGTGTGTGTGTGTGTGTGTGTGTTGTTAAGTCTCTGTGTTCCTGTCTTGTCCAGTCCCGGCCTCTGGGTCGCGCTGCTAACAAAGCAGACCAGCGAGTCAGCGAGCTGCAGGTTCTGATCGAGGAGCTCCAGTGGGACATGGAGAAGATCCGCCGCAGAGAGAACAGACTGAATGCACACCTGATCGAGATACTGGAGAGGGTGAGGATGCTCTCCGTGACAGTGTTGTGCATATGTTCCTGTTATATTGAGGCGTCTTATAACACTCCCTATAATGCATCCCAGGTGAACAGCAAAGGTTATAAGGTGTGTGGGGAGGCCAGCAGCGTCTGTGGGACCATCACTATCAACAAGAGAAAGGTACGAATTTAATTTAATGATTAAGACAAAGGTGTGATTTTGTAGCTTTTCTGTCAATGCCTTACTTTCCACACTTTTTGACTTCTCTCCTGTCAAGTTTGAAGAAATGAACAGTGATATGGAGGAAAACACGGAGCTGGCAGACAACCGCTTCGTTGAGCTGCAGAAGCTCCAGCAGGACCTTCAGAGTGTGCACCAGGAGAACAACAACATGAAGGTGGACTTGTGTTTATCACACACCATTCTTTTGACTCCTTAATGGATCACCTTATTCTTACACCTAGAACTTAAATTCGCTGCTTTGAAGAGTACAAAAAGAGGGACATTCAACCAAAAGGATTCTTTGAAAAAATAGTGCCTCCGTGTAAATGTTTACCTAGAAATCTCCCTGTTGAACCTTACAAAAGCAAGTCAGTACTTTGTTGTATTAAATATTTAGTATTTCATTGGCTTCTGCCTCTCTTCCTCTCAGGCGGAGCTGCTGAGTCGAGCAGCATGCTTGGTAAAAGAGACTGCTGAGTATCGCTGCCTGCAGTCCCAATTTTCTGTGCTCTACAACGAGTCTCTGATTCTCAAGGCTCAGTTAGATGAGACGCGCGCTCGTCTCAACACTACTAGGACATCAAGGCTTCGACAGCTGGAGCACATGGAGGTAAGTGTGTGTTTTGTGTATGTTGTGTGTGTGTGTGTGTGAGCGTCCTTTTCTTACTCTCATCCCCTCCTGTGTGCAGAATGATGAGGTGGCTCTGCAGAGGAAGGTTCGTACAGAAGTCTTTCAGCTGGAGGACACACTGGCTCAGGTCAGGAAGGAGTACGAGATGTTGCGCATCGAATTTGAACAGACTCTTGCTGCCAACGAGCAAGCAGGTAACTAACAGAACCGGGGTTACATTAGGTGAATTAGGTTTGTGCATGATTTGTGCTGAACATGCTTTATATCTTAGATTCACATCAGCACCTCGCTGACAAACTAACTAGGTTCACATTCCTAATCCGACCTTCATCTCTGCCGGCCTTTTCCGCTCAGGCCCTATCAACAGGGAGATGCGTCACCTGATCAGCACGCTACAAACCCACAATCAGCAGATGAAGGGAGAAGTGGTGAAATTCAAGATCAGACTGAGAGAGTCACAAACTGAGCTCAACCAGGTAGGTCACCTCTCACCAGCTTGTGGAATTAAATAGTTCAGGTTATTTTCACAGTAACCCATCTGATTGGTTTAGTATTGTAAAGTACAACCGCACATCACACATAAACACATTCATCTGTTGCCTCTTTAGGTCCGCGCCTCAAAGGGAAACGCCATCCTCCAGTCCCAGTCGAGCACAGAGATGGACGTGAAGGATGAAACAACCTCTCCTTCTACACCAGCCCTCTCTGGAGAACCTGTGGTCAAGACAGAGACCGACAACGGCTCCTCCACACCCAGCAGCACTGGTAACGCCAAGATGGCCGACAATTTATTTTTACTGATTTCCCAGTGTCCTTATGATACTTATTCAGACATATTGGGATTGTTCTGATTGACAATTACTCCTTCGCTGTTATTTATTTTTCTTTTCTTTAGGAGCCTCTGTGAAAACGGAGCCCGGAGTTGAACCTGAAGCAACAGTAAAAGAGGAGGAGAAAGAGAAGGAGGAAAAGAAAGAAAAGGACATTGTAAAGAAAGAGGAGAAAGAGCGGGAGAAGGAAAAGGAGAGAGAGAGGCCGACTCGCGGCGGTGGGAGCAGCAGTGTGATGAAGGAAGAGAAGGACAAACCAGGGAGCAGCAGCCAGCCTGAGGAGTCAGCCGGGGAGCGCCTGTCTGTGGTCGGAGGCTCGAAGAGGAAGGAGATGGAGCAGCTGAAGATCGTCCGAGCTGAACTCAAGTAGGCTGCACGTGTGGAAGTTGGTTATTTAAGTGGATGTTGGTTTTTGTAACCTACCAAACAGAATAGTTTTGTTAAAGACTCTTCGTCCACTGTGCAGGAAAGCGCAGGAGTCCCAGAGGGAGATGAAGTTGCTGCTGGACATGTACCGCTCAGCACCAAAGGAGCAGAGAGACAAAGTCCAGCTCATGGCTGCAGAGAAGAAGTCCAAGTCTGAGGTGATCAACACTGCACACTGTAGAAGTTGTTGTGTGTGTGTGTGTGTGTGTGTGTGTGTGTGTGTGTGTGTGTGTGTGTCAGTCCCATATTAACAATGCTGATTCCAGGGAGAGGAGCTGCGGCAGAGGCTGAGGGAGCTGGAGGAGAGGGAGAGGAGGGAGGGCAAGAAAATGGCAGACGAAGAGGCTCTGAGGAAGATCCGCTCTGTGGAGGAGCAGATTGATATCCTCAACAAGAAGCTCTCTATAGCAAAACAGGTGTGTGAGCTGGTCATTGTATAACTATACACAAACAAAACCCTCCTTTTTTATTTCTCTAACACTCTTATCGCCTCCACTGCTCCCTCTGCAGGAGGAGGACGCGCTGCTGAGCGAGATGGACGTGACGGGCCAGGCTTTCGAGGACATGCAGGAACAAAACATTCGCCTGATGCAGCAGCTCAGAGAAAAAGACGACGCCAACTTCAAGCTGATGAGCGAGCGGATCAAGTCCAACCAGATCCACAAGCTGCTAAAAGAGGAGAAGGAGGAGCTGGCCGACCAACTGCTCACTTTAAAAACTCAGGTGAGCCACCAGGCAGCACCGTGAGGGGCGATGTGCAAGTTTGAACACGCGGGTGTTGAGATACAGTTAAATGTCAGTGATCCCCACCGGCAGTTACTTTGATTGAAGGCTCGAGGGATTACATTGAACCATTTTCATTCTTCAAATAAAATGGCTTGTCAATAAATAGAAGTTGAAATAAAGTCTACACAGTACACATTTTGCTCTTCACTATTGCTTTTTTGTGTGTCTGCTTCTACTTGTTTTCTAAATTTCTGGTTTGTCATAATAATGCTTTTTCTCCAAAAATCACATTTGTCTTTTTTTCTTAAATCTTTATTCACCGTGATGATTTTCTTTTGTCAGGTTGATGCCCAGCTGCAGGTGGTGAGGAAGCTCGAGGAAAAGGAACGTCTTCTGCAGGGCACCATCAGCACTGCTGAGAGAGAGCTGGCACTTCGCACACAAGCTTTGGACATGAATAAACGCAAGGTAACGCATCGTTCAGTAACCAGGAGCCACATCTGCAGAGTTAAATGAGGAGTGAAATGAAACTGTAATGACATTTAGATATGCGCAGTTGTTCCTAAACACACATTCAGATACTATACACAAAGGTACAGTATGAGAAGAAAATGCATTACCACTAAGGTTAAAATAACAACATCTGTCTGTCGTCCTCCAGGCCCAGGAGTCTGCGTTGCTGTCGGAGGAGATGCGAACTCAGCTGGAGCAGGTTCAGCAGAGACTCAACCTGGTCAGAGAGGAAGTCATAGAGAACAGCATCTCCAGGGAGAAGGAGTCCTTTAACGCTCGACGAGCACAGGTATCAATATACACAAGTACACTCAAGCCATACAATGTCAACAAGTGCATGGACTTAAAAGACAAGGCATTGTCCCAACACACAATTACATTTGTTTAAAACATATTGGCAACAATTGTCTTAAATTGTAGTTAACACAGGAAGAACAAATTACTCTTTTGACTGTCATAAGACTTATGGAATGATTCTTTCTCAGAATACTCTGTTTTCTAACGACAAATTAGCTTTGTGGATGGACAGAAACCCTATGCATTCACATGATGGGAAGTTCCAATATCTTGCTCAGGATTATTGTGGTCATAACCTCGGATGTCATAACAGACTCTTTACTTCCAGCTGTTAACTCTGACCGTGTTTCAGGAGGACATCTCCAAACTAAGGGGAAAGATCGAGAAGGCCAAGAAACCAGCTGAGAAAATCAGCAATGGAGACGATATCCTGAATGAAGAAATCAATGATTATAAGGTAAGTTTCTGTGATACAAACAATATTTTTTTTCTTTTTTCAATCCTGTTTTCGCTTCTGCTTTTGGAAAGTCAAAGAGATTTTTTGTGTGACTGTTGCATTCATAAGAGCATTTTACACCACCACACATTTTGTGGAATACACTAACCCGTTTTCACATTAGAAGATTTATACTTTCATGTCTGTATGCTAAATATTAAGCTATAGCTAGCAGCTGGTTAGCTTAGCACAACGACTGGAGACCGGGCAAACAGCTAGCCGGCTTTGTCCAAAGGTAATAAAATCCACCAGCATTTCTAACGTTCATTAATTAACATGTCATAAGACTTTTTCTTGGCTGTGAGCAGTTGCAGGGAAACACACACAGACTTCAGTCCACCCCCAGTAAAACCTTCTTGTCTTTGTTCTTCCTATTTACCCTAAAGACATAAGAGTGGTATCAATCTTCTCATCGAACTCTGCAAGAAAACAAATAAGTGGGGCTCTCAGGGCTCTGTTGCTCTTGTAAGATAGATAGATAGATATGTACTTTATTCATCCCCAGGGGGAAATTTGTAAAATTGTAAGTCGGCAGCTTCACTGAATGAACCAGAGTAATCTGTATCACTGTGGATTCCAGCAAAGAGACTAACTGCCAGTGTGATCACACCGTTTTGACAGGAACACGCACTTAAAATTCCGACCAACTGTGCAAAGACTCAACAACACACATTAGAAATAACTAACTTTTGCAAATAGTAGTTTGTGTAGTCGATGTCCATTTAGCTTTCTGCAGCTCAAAATGGATCCTGCTTTTTGGATCGTGATTTTTTTAACAGGTTTGGTCGTAAAAGGGGAAGTGGTTTGACATCACAAGTGCTCCAAATGCTCTGATGTGCACTGCCATACCACAAGATTTGTGGGTCAACTGTTCTCTGTACTCTGCATGGTCTTAAGAATCCTTCAAGGCCACATTCGGAGCTATAATCAGCCTTTCATATCATGTGATGTGTTCCTGAAATCAGTGTAGCTGCTGAAGGGCAGTTGAGCTGGAAGATATTTGTGTCCACTCATTCAAAACCACTCAGCTCAGAACAAGAATGGCTTTTCAGTTTATTCTTCAAACCTTTTCCTCCCCCCCCCTCTCTTTCCCTCCCTCTCCCTCCCTCCCCCCCCCCCAGGCACGCTTAACGTGTCCGTGCTGCAACTCTCGGGTGAAGGATGCGGTACTGACAAAGTGCTTCCACGTCTTCTGCTTCGAGTGCGTTAAGACGCGCTACGACACACGCCAGAGGAAGTGCCCCAAGTGCAACGCCGCCTTCGGAGCAAACGACTTCCACCGCATATACATCGGCTGAAGCCGCGTTTCCCTCTCCGTGGATACTAGCAAGGAAAATGCTCAACAAGAAAAGCAGTCGTACAAAAAGGTGCCTGGGAGTGAGACTCACCACTGCGCTCACATATCTGCTCTGAACATGTACCTCCTCCTCTGCTCCTGTGTGTACAGGACACACCATCAGTGTGATATCTCCAGATCATTCCAGCTTTGCAGTGATGCTCTGAACTGAACGCTTTCATATTTTATTTTTGTTAACACTGACTGAGTTTGGCTTCTGCCATCCAGTATCTACTACTTGACTGTATGTTTTCAGATACTGGTGCAGAGGAAAGCTTCTGCGAGTTTGTATCACATGCTGAGTGTTGTGTGTCTGTGTGGTAGGTTGTGTGTGTGTGTGAGTGAGTGAGAGTGAGAGTGTGTGAGTGTGTGAGTGAGAGAGAACAAACCAGAATACAAAGAAAATATGAGTACAGTGAGAAAACAGTACAGCTGATGTTTGCATAATGTTGGTGCGTGCGTGTGTGTACATACTGTGTAGTGATTGTTTAAATTTTTTTTTTTATGAAAACTTCTTGCCCCAAAATGTTCTGAAATCTCTCAAATCTGACTTGATGCTGTCTGTTAGTTATTAAAGTGACATCTGAACTGTCCGGCTTCTGCTTCCATCTCACTTGTTTTTCGGTCACTAATTCTTATGAAACCCGCTGTGAGTAATCTTAACATTTGACCTGTGAGTGGTGAACCACAATTCCCAGTGTGCAAATCTCTGTTCATCCGTGTGCAGAGAGCCTTCCTCCTCCACCCCTCCTCTTCCTCCTCCCTGAACATCAGACGTGTTTGCATAGCCTACTGGAAACTCGTCAGAAACGCTGGAAGGAAAGGGAGCGCCGTGTTTTGAAGGCTGTGCAACAGAATCCATCGAGAGATTTGATGCAAGCTCGGAGACAAAGAAACGCCAAACTTGACTGTAGAGGAGCTCGGAGCCGAAGAAAGAAGCTTTAGGAGACTCGTGGTCCCCAACGTCACCGCGGTTCTACTGGTTTCTTTCACGCGCAAAGCTTCAACAGAAAACTTCCGAAGACGTTTCTATATATATATATATTTTTTTTTTAATTACTTTCTGCTGCATCTCGACGGACTGTTGAGTATCTCGGTCGCTGCTGGATCTTAAGCCTTTAACGGGTTCTTACCAAATATAGCCGCTGTTAATGCTGGCGTGTCCTTGACGGAGCTGAGCGGTCCTAAATTGGATATTTCCAGCGCTGCCAAAGTTTATAATTAAATTCTCAGATATTTTTGAGTCACTACGCAATACATTTAGTCTAATTTGCTAATTGCACGCTTGAATCAGTCGGTGTGTTCATTTGAAGCTGGCGCGGTTCTTGCCCTGCCTGTCGTGAGCTGCAGCGTGTTGGTGTGAAAGAACCCGCTCTGTAGCCGATGCCTGCTCTCTACAGAAGCCATTTTTAAGTCTTTGATTTACAGTCATTGAACACGAGCTCTGCTCTGGGCTGCAGCTTTAACCTGTGCACATACATTATTTTAGCACCTATCTTTTATCCCCCTATTGTTCTCAAATCCTCAACAATGACTTTCTGTGCGTCTGGCTCTGGGCGCGGAGGGTGTGCCACGGCTCGGTTTTTCCTCACCACCTATGTGGCAGTGCTGGTGCTCGGCTGGACTGGAGCTGAAGCTGAGCAGGCCAAGCCGACCGGGGACAACCCACCGACGGTCACTCTCGGTACTCTGATCACCGGAACCTGCCAGGCGCTCCAGCGGTACGCGGAGTCAGTGGTGGGAAGCGGTGTGATCCGGTCAGCTGCTGAGGTAACGTTACAGAGAGGAGGTGCACCGCTGCTTGATAGCAACGATGTCTCTCCGCCAGGAAGTGGCTTTACACTCTCCTCTTTTTCTCAATTTTTAACGTCCTAGTTTCCCGGATGTCTAACTGTTTGCTCTGTCACTGTTCTTGATCTATAACTGTAAACTAATTTTCAACTCCAACCCTGTCATCTCTCTCCATCCTCACCCTTCACACATTCCTCTCCCCATGCCCCTCAACTTGTTAATCCCTCCCCTGATCCCCTCATCTTCTCTGCCCTCGTTTCACGTCTTCATATATCCATGCCCCCCCCAACCCAACCCCTCACTCATACACTTTTCTCCCTCCCTGCTTCCACTCGGCTGTGGTTCCCTTTCCCCCAGCGTGCAGTGTTGTTTCTTGAATCAGTGCTTGGTCAGGAGAACGTCTATAAAGTGGCCATGGTAAGAAACCTTCCTGGGTGTCTCCATCTAGCCTGCTCTGACATGGTCCCTTAAACAGAGGCCTCTCTTGTGGCTCCGTTTGGTCCATGTCACCTTAGAGTTAGTGCAGACAGTAGGAGCATGACTGTAGTGACGCTGTGGCTTCATCTGTGTTTCTATACAGTGGTAATTGCATGAAAGGCCACGATATAGTCCTTGTGAGCTTTGAAGTGGTAAACAGTAGGCTGAAGTGGTTCAACATGGCTCAGGTGGTAGCTCTGAACTCAAAATATAGGGTGTGTACATGATCCTTTAGATGAGAAATTCATATCTAATGAGCCCCGAACTGAAATAGTGTTATTCCATGTGAATTTGGTTTTACATGATTCTGTTTCCAGTAAGAAAAAACAGTTTAAAAGGGGAATAAAAAATAATGTAATAGTGATAAAATGTAATCCTCAGGGTAAACGTTAGTCAAAAGATCTGCACACCGCACTGATATTTCCCAATAATGTAACGGAGCAACATTTCTTTTCAACAAGGTGTTTGACAGGCATCTCATAACGTTGCTTTGTTGAATTCACTGGGAGCTGCCAGGACGTTGTACAGATCTTTTGTCTAACTTTTGCCTCCAGTTTTTTTTTTTATCCACCTGTAAAAGTCTTTTGGATGTTTCTGCTCTGCACGGTCTTCAAATGTTAATCAAATAAGATGCATTAATATGAGATTACATCAACTCAAATAAAACTAAAGTGTTGTTTCGGACTTGTATCTCTGACATACTGGACAGTTCTCACGTATGTGCCAGTGTGCAGTGCAACAGGTGCAGATAAGATACTTGTCCAACTTACTGGACTACCCATGACCTTGCCTGATGAGGCTACGCTGTGTATGTTTGTGTGTGCAGTGTGATTTTGGGGGGGGTTGTGAGCAGCAAAGACTGTACAGGAATAGAGAGAGGGTGTCCAGCTGTCACTCACATGCACAACTTTGTCCAAGTCAACAATACAGCACTTCTTCTATCTTAAGGTGCAGCTAAACAGCAGTACCATCTAAATGAGTTCGGCTGCAGTGAATATCACACCTGTTGGTGTAAATATACCAGAATTATACTCTTATCTGCCTGTGCATTGGAGCCATGAGAATAAATCTAGGCAGGCTGTGTTTCTGTAAACCGATCTGTGTTTTCTGCATGATTATTATGACAATGCTGCCTTTCTTCATAGTTGTCTTGTGTGATAACAAAGTCTCCACCCTCCCTCCACACCACCACAGTTTTTTGAGATGGTGATCCGATTCCTTGCTGAAGGAGCTGCCAGCGGCCTGAACGTCATCGCCGTTTACGTCACAGAGATCCTCCGGGTCACAGGATTCGATGGTGGGTGTCCGGATGGCCCGAATTTATGTGTGCTTAGGCTTTGCTGCTCAATACACTTTTTGCCTCCTGTATGTGGAGCTTTCTGCAAATAGTTTACAAGAGTAAGATAGGATCAGTGACAATGAAAGTTTGAAGTGAAAATATGCAGACGTGCCTCTCCCTCAGGCAATTTGTGTAGCCACTCCTTTTATAGTATGAATGTTTGCTCCTGTTACTTCCTAACAGACGGGTATCTGCAAGCCTTATTCTTCGAATGACATTAAGCCTAAACTGGATTTCCTCCCTCCACAGTTGGACTGACGTCGCCCCTCTTCACTCCAGAGGGCGTAGCCGCCATTGCCCAGTGGGGTCTCGTGGCCCTGATTGGCTACTGGGTGCTGACCATCGCTCTCCGTCTGCTGATCGGCGTGGTCAGGCGGGTGTTCTGGGTGGTGAAGACCATCTTGGCGCTCTGGCTTTTTGGACTGATCGTGACCGACAAGCATGCCGCTGCAGACACCACGGCGGTTCGACTGGGCGGCCTGGTGCTGGCATATGTCCTGTTGACTCTGCTCACTTCTTGCTCTGAAAAGACTTGTGCAGTGGAGCACCGGCTGAGCTCCCTGGAGGGCCGGGTGAAGGTAGTAGAGAAGAGGAAAGGGGAATAGTGGGCTGTATAGGGTTCGAGGGGAAGGAGTTACAGATGGACAACGGTGATGGTAATGTCGGTTATGAAAACAGTAACATTGATGGTTTCTGTATGCGTGTGTCAAACTATATGGGAAATAAAGTAACCTCTGGGATTTTTAATCGGAAATGTTCTTTGTATTGCCTAAAAGAAAATGCCTAAATTATGAAAGCTCGTGGAACATTTTTACTATAATAAATAACTGTAATCAAAGACGCAAAGGTAGTAAAAGGCTGCAACAGCAAGATGATTGAATAATACAAGTCCGATCGGAAACTGTATATGTTCTGTATTGTCTTTTCCACAGTCGTATCATCACAGCAAAATTTCACAGAGTTCTTTAATTTAAACGATGTCAGCATGACATTCTCACAATGACAAAGTTAACGTGCTGATTTTTATCTGGGAATGTTTACCTTGTTGTTCACCATCTTAGTTTAGCGGGCCAGCATGCTAACATTCATAAACATTCATAAACCAAAGTATTGAATAAAATTAAAAATTTGAACCGATGGTGGACTTGGATAAAAAAAATTGTGTGTGTGGGGGGGGGGGGTCATTAGGATTAATTCTATGGCCACCATTTATATGTACCAAATGTCATGGAAATCCATCCAATAGTTGAGTTTAGCTTTGTCAGGGAAACTGGAACAATCCGGTACCAAGCAGTCATCTACTTCTGTTTTAACTCGCCACATTCAACCCAGGCTGACTGGTGGCCTGTTTACAGCCTCTTAAGTCCCCATGTGCCTGGTTGGTTCCCTGCTGCTCATTTAACTTGAAACCGCCTTGATCCTCCGAGTTCACTTCAATGGTTGTCGCTCCAGCTGAGTGGAACAACCTGACCTCGGCGCCAGAATAATCATTCCTGCTCGCTCACTCTGCAGCAGTAAAACTCACTTTCCTCCTACTCTTTGCTGTGCTGGAGTCGGCCAGATATGAATCCACGGTGAAACTAACTCACAGTGTCACCACCTCGCTGCATCAACACAAAGACACAGAGCTGATTCTAGACTGAAATACATTATTGTAAAAGTAAAATACCAAATATGAGAAGAACACAGTTTGTGTAACTGGAGCCTTTTACTTTAAAGCTGTAATGAGTATCTTTACAATTACAATGGATCAAATAACTGTTTAATGTGGTGTCTATACGGAAGTGGTAACTATATGGAAGCTCCGTATAGTTTCATTTCCCTCAGAAGCAAGTGGAGATCCAAACCGAGCTAAAAGAAAGACGTACACTGATGTGGCCAGAAACACAACCAAATGGATAATGTTGCTCCAGGTCATGTTGAACGTGTAAATAAGCAACTGTTCGTTATCAACAACTTAAAATGTGAAAATACAGTATGTGGGTGTTCTGCTCACAACTTGTTTCGACGGCCTCCATGTGGCTAAAAACCAACAGATAAGCAATGCTGGATTGAACTGTAGGTACAAACTGGATTTGTCCTGTTTGGGGAAAAAAAAAAAAAAAAGTTGTAAAATAATTTTGCTGCTAGAATTACATAATGTCGTTTAGAGGTGTAGCCTGTTGTTCCCAAGTGGAGCGCAATCCACTGTCATCTACAGCATGGATAAGATCCGACTAAACTAAACATTCTTCATATGAAGCATCACGTACTAGTCCAAAGATTATGACTATTTCTGTATGTCAACACCAATAAGATGTCCGTTTGTCAGAGTCCCAGCTGTGACCGTGGGGGAGCCAGCGTCTGTCGCGTCATTAGTGTTTCCGGTGAGTGAAGCGCAACCTTTCTTTATGAATGAAACACCATACTTACTGTTACATTTCAAATACTTTTCATTAAAAAGCGATCGGAGTTAACGTACCTTGGTGCATACTGTATCGTTGTAAACATGTAAAAAGATCGCTAACGCTGACCTCGAAGAGAGAACAGCGCATAGCGCGGTGACGCGTTAAAGGTTCATTGCGCTTATATTGTTGACATTTCAGCCAATACGTTAAGTATGGTGAACACAGTTTTAACCGATTGTGTTTTTTTAAATAAACATGTTCAGTACGTTTATGGTGATAATTAAATTCCCATTCATGTTTAAGGTGGAACATATTAAATTATGTCTAACAAGGGGTTAAAATGTATATGTTACAGGATACAACGTGATAAAAAAAAGGAACAGATACTAACATACCAATAGTTATAGATGGTGATATGTCTCATTGTAAATTAAGTATATCCTTAGTCATTGATTATACAGTATATGATTTTCTGAATGAAGAAAATAAGTGAATGAGGTTTTATCTTAGAAACAGATAATATTATATATATATTATATTTTTTTTTAACTCGCAGTGATGACCTTGGGCGGTCATGGAAGTGATCTGGCCTACCGTAGATTCTGCCCACAGAAGTTGTCTGTATATACATATATATTCTTTATGAAATTTTAAAAAATAGTATTGTGTGCTGGGCATATAATGAAGAGATTTAAGTGTAACCGTAGATCTCAACCTATAATTGAATTATGTGATCAAAAGTAAACTAGATATATGTTGCATCATAAACAGTAAGGCATTATTCCACTGCAGTCCTACTTATAGCACAAGTATGTGGTACACTTAGAAAGATTTTCAGGATCACTGAGGGCAAATATCCAGAAATAAGTGGCATTATCGTGTACACAAACAGATTTATGTCTCTGTAGTTTTTCTCGAGGACACGCAAGGCTTTGTCATATTCTGGCTGAGTTTCCTCTGTGAAACATGGGGTGTGAAGGAATGTATATGCTTGGATGAGCTTTTGGCTGTGTGGTGACATATTGGGTGGGTGGTACTTGTAGTAGCCGTTAAGTGGTGTTGAAGACATGAAGACAGTGGAAAAAAATACAAATACGAACCAAATAGTTTAGTGCTACTAAATTTAATGCACCTGACACAAAGTCCAAATACACAACAATACATACACAAGATGATGACTTGTTTGGCCATACATACATTTTTGAACAACATATCATGTTCTCAAAAAGGCAGTGTGCGTGCGTAAAAGTCCCAAATATATGAATTCAATAAAGTTAAACTTTTAAAGTAATGCACTTACGGTACAATGTTGACATACAAGCAATACAGAGTTGTTTTTATGTGATTGAAAATATGTAATAGGAAAAGGCAACTGGGTCTTGTTATTTATATTTATACAATATGACTTCAACACATATAGATGTGTGTGATTTTCCTGAGCAAATGAAATACAGTAACTATATATCAATATTACTTAACATCTGCAGCTCACTTGAAGTTAATTTTAATTCAGAATCTACACTACAATGCAAACATCAG
>NW_022280049.1:455877-507529 GCF_004355925.1 Anarrhichthys ocellatus | reverse complement strand
ATCTGCTGCAGACTCACTTTAGGTCATCATTGTAACATTTCTCTTACATGTGATACACTTTGCAGCAGGTGGAAGTGTACTTTATGAATTCCTTATATAACCTGAGTTTAAAACACACATTAATATTACATTTCACACAGATATCCTGATTATAGCTGTTCATGCTACAATAATTACAGTATGGAGCTACAGTGAGTTAATGTTATTCTTAAATTGATTTGTATAACTACTGCCCTCTACTGCTTAGTTATCAAGAGTTACTCAACATGCCTCAAACTTCTTTGATCACATTGCATTTGTGTTTGGATTTATTTTGCAAGGAAGAGAATATCCCACAGTTTAGCCTACGATAAGTCTTGTCACAGGTCAACATAGTGGTTATTATATCTTGTTTCTCTACAGGTCCTTAACCTGTGTACTTATCACCACGATTTTGTAAGTTTACAAGAACTTCATTTTTCATGTGCGTTTTATCACACAGTCCTATCAAGGACTGAAATGACTGTGTCGCAAAGTACAATGCTTGATACAACAATGCATCACTTGAGTTTTTGGTGTGCTCCTTACAGAAAGTTGAGTTTATCTGAGGTATACACATCACAGAAAGTTGAGCCTGAACTGAGGGGGGGAGCAGAATGCACTCCTTTCAGCTCAAACCTTGGCCCAGGGTCCGAGGAGAGACAATCAGAGCCGAGTAAAGGAGCTGGATCGACTCCCTGCCCTACTAGAGGAGCAACCTGGAGAGGGAAGGGAAAAAAAGAATAAGGAAAGCGTGTGTGTTAATGAAACAGTGTCAATAAGTGGGAAGAGTCAAAAATCAACCTAAGAATGAGGAGTCTCTTATTTGTTGAGATAATAACCTACATCGCATGCATTTAGAGTGGATTTTGTATGTTTGTGTGTACCTCAGGTTGAGGAAGGTTCACATCTATATTAATTGGGTTGTACCTCTATACGGTAAAACAAATGCAAGTCAGAAAAATGACAACATATTGCAGGAATCCCATCATGCTTTGAGGGATGTAAAAAGGAAGAATAATGTTGGCTTGGATTCAATGTGTTATGCTTTTAGTCTATATTTGTATACATTTTGGCAAATTGGCACCATCTTAAGTATGCAGAATTAGTTACCGGCAGTTTCTGTTTGCAATGTCCCCATGGATGTACAAACAACTATCAATGGATTACTTTGATATTGAAGAAAACATTTTAAAAAGTTATTTTGTGTGCCCAGATTTAGTGTAGCAACTGGTTTGTGTGCCATTATGTTTTTTACATATTGTAAAACTTAATAAAAAACTTGCACAATTACAAAAAGTGATGATTTTTAAGCAAATTCTAAAGTTGTGAGAAGTGTCTTTTTACTATGATTTCCTATTGGATTCATAGAATAGAATAGAATAGAATAGTACTTTATTCATCCCCAAGGGGAAATTTGTCAATAGACCTCTTTCACAATGATCATAATGATTGGAAATTGATGATATCCTCGTAAAGTATAATTCACACTGAACCCATGAATGTATGTATCATATATGTGTGTATTAAAAGATAGGTTCACAATAAAAATAATAGTCTGGTGCCCATAAGAGCTATGAAAACACGTTTTACTTGCTGTAATCATTCATCCTGGTCATACTGGCCATCAAAAGTTCCCATCTTAATGTGAAACCAATTTAAGTGATTGGGGACAAAATCTTCCAAGCTTACAATATTTTTTGGACAAAATGTCCTTTTTGCATCACTGTCCCTCACAGCTCAGCAATAATTCACTGTTCAGGGAAATATAAGAAGGGAATTTGGGACTTAAAAGGCAGTAGTAACTTTGAACGATACCAACTTGATTTGATTAACTCAGACTTAATTTTGTCCCCCATCATTTACATTAGAAGCACAACAAGAATGGATTTCTTAACGGGCAGTATTCCAAACGCCTCGTAGTCTGAAAACCTTTGTATAACACTTACCGATGGCTCAAGCGAGATAGTTGTACGTTCTCTAGAAACTACGGCATTCCTTGAGTAATGAGAAGAGTGATCTAGAGCAGGTGCAGCAGAGTAACCTGGGGCCACAGGTGGATTCGTATTCTGCAATTGGAAGGCAAGATATTGAAGTAAAAATACTACAGCAATACATATTACAAACAGTTGGTCTAATTTGAGGAAGTACTTACACGGTAATACGCAGCAGGTGTGGCTGCAGTCTGAGGAGCAGACTCGGCCCTCTTGGAAGAGCTCTTTTTACAACAGCACTTCCTCACACAGCAACAGCAGACGATCACAGCAAAGATAATCCCGACAACAATACCAACATAAGCAACTGTTGCAAATTCTTCTGTAAGAGCTGAAGAACGGGGAGGGGGTCATGTTAATGTGAATCATCAGTAACTGTTCATACGTTTGTTTTTTTTACAAAATAATGTGCTGTTGCTCACCCGGGTTTACCGACACCTGCACAGTCTGGACCAGGTAGCCTTGTTGGTCTCTAAACTCAAAGGTGCCAGAGTCTGTGCTTTCCACAGGGTCAATCTCTATGCCGTTATACACAGCCACCATCCGCCCGGTAAAAGTTCCTAAGTCATAATCTGTGAACAGATTGCCTTCATGCATCAATGTTTGCTTTTCCTTTTCCCCCTCAGGTGTAAAAGCCACAGTCCACGGGGTAATGCTCTGAGGATTTAGGATGAGGAGCCGCTCGTTCACCTTTGTAATATAGTCTCTTTTGAACTCTGTGGGTGATAAAGCGTATATAGTGTCAGAACATTTTAATAGATACGCAGCAGTCTAAAAGCTCACATGCAGATTCAATTTCCTAACATCACCTCTGACTTCCAGCAGTATCCTAGACAGCAAAGTGTTGTCTTTTGCTCTGATGTTGTAGTGGCCCATGTCTGCCTGATTGAGATTCCTTATCTCCCAGACATTACGTCTAAACCGCCCTCTGCCTCCGGTATTGGTCTGAGGGTCGGTGCGATTCCACAAGACCTTTAACTGGTCCACACTGTGAAGGGGAATGAACTCCAGGAATTCAGCCTTTCTAGGAACCGTAGTCGAGTATACGTCCCTGTAATACTTCACTACCTTGTCAGCACAATCTGTAAAGGCATATACAGAAACAAACAGGGTAGACTTATTGCAAACACCTAATAGAAATAACTGTTTCCACAAAGGTTTTCTGAACCTTTCTTAAATATACAATATTGTGTAACATTCTCACCCCTAATTGTCAGTTTGACGACATCGTATCGTGCATCATTGTTATATGAGATGGAAAAAGTTCCTTCATCCCTTTCTGTCAAATCTGTGAATCTAACTGAGCCAATCTGAACTTTGAGGCGTGGGTGCTTTTCCTGAATCGGTGGACAACAAAAACACATTCATTTAGGACAGAGAGTAGATTCTGTTCATTCAAAACCTGGTTTGCTCTGACTTTCGTCATGTTACAGATCTTGGATGTCATAACTATTCTGGTGATGGTGTTAATTAAAGCGGCAGAAGTTGCTCACCTCCCCCTTATCCATCAGTAGCTTCCTGGATCCCCATTTAGTCGGAGTGAAGTACAACTGTCCATTGAAAAGAGGTGGTGTATAGGAAAATGGTAAAGTCAAACTTGTGCCATAGCACTTTTCTTCAGGCGTAACATCAGAGGATGAACCTTCAATCAGAAGAAGAAATAGATGGAGAGAATATTAAGATAAGTCAAATACAAAAAATCTGAGGACATGTGGATAACATACTTTAAACAACTTCAATACATTTGAAACCACAGAAAAGTTTGTGAATTATTTTGTATATGCTTAAATGTAATCATAGCGACAGATGTATACCAACATTCTTGCATGTTCCATTTGTTTCAGTGCCCACAAGATAAACAATGATGTATAATAACATAAAATAAGCCATGTTTAAAAAAAAATGAAACAACAATGATACAACCTCCACAGCAGAACTAAACTTATAATAACTAACTCAATTTAAAAGTAAAATGTATTGAGATGTATAGTGTCTCTATAAATTAAAACAATTTAAATAAAAACTTAAAGCTAATAAAATGCAAAGGAGGCTCAGAATCTAGATATGTGTGTTTTATTCAATTTTACTGAATTCATTAAATTAAATTAAATTAACACCTTAAACTTTTTTTGCTCTTTAAATAACATCAGAGTAAAATCTGAGTCTGGTTATGTAGGTTGGCTCGGGACTAAACACTGCATTTGCATATTAATAGAAATGTCCCACAAATACAAATAAAACACATTAGCACCAAGTACAATTTGAGTTTGACTATGTTACTGTTGTTTTCTTGTTTGATTTGATCTCTTTGCAAACATGAATTCAACAGCAGATATACAACTTATATTCCACATATATTTGCAGAACATACTGGGAACATATTTCACCCTGCAGTTGCTTTAAACGCTACTGACATAGTTCACAAAACTTAGCATTTTGCAGGGGTGACCGGGGATTGTCTCAGAACCTATAACTCCCTATATTTTTGTATTAAAGCTCTCAAGTTTGGACACAAAGCACCCCTATTTCTCAAACTACAAATAATGTTTCCAACTGCTCCAACTATATCACAGAATTAATATAATTATGTCAAATGCAGGAAGTTCCAGTACTCCCAACCTGCCCCACTACTGAGCTAAGTTTTAATAATAAGAGTGAAGAATTAAAAATTGAGACCACACCGCAAATTTGTCAAGTGGGTTGCAAATAACTTTAAGAATGTATTCCACACTGATGAACTGTTAATGAAACATTTACAACTTTAGAAGAAATGTCTTCTCTGTATGTCAATAGAAATGTATAGCCTACTATACGTGTCTCTGGGTGAGTTGTAATACTTTTTAAAAAGGTGTCATGACAATGACGCCTGTCAGTCATCGTTTAGCTGGTTGTAACATCATGGTGGTTTGAAATAAGCTTGAATGAAATACTTCACATTTTATAAGAGACTACTTTATAATTTAATACAAGTCTCATAATTAACTTAACATTTTGATCTTACATAATTCCACAGTATCGGTACCAATCAAAACACACACTTGGTTCAATAAATTACTTTCATACATGAAAATCGCTGTTTTGACTGTGAAATAAAAGTTGTGTAATTTCATAATATGCAAGGACAGGGAGGAAGATGTCAAACATGAAACTAGTCATGTCTCTCGCCCATCCCTTATTGGTGAAAGTGGTGCTGTTACAACCGCCCCCAGTCTCCCCTACACAGCCCTCACATATAAGATACCGAGACTTCGCTTATGAAGAATTAAAACAATGCAAGATATGCACGTCAAATAGATTAAACCTGCATCGGAGCATTTTTTTTTTCTGTGAGGTTGTATGGATTATACTCACCACCAAACAAGACCCAGGCAACAGTCGCGTACAACAATAACATGTCCTGCAGAGAGAGGAGTCGTTTACAGCACATGTTAACGTTTACTACGGTAACTTCTCTAAACTAAGAGCGCACAAAACTGAACAACGAGCACATTTGAACAAATTACAGGCAAGATGGTGTCTACTCACGGCAAAGTAGTTTTACTCTGAGTTACGGTCGAGTTTGTGTGTTAGAAGAACAACCGGACTGGGCGAGGCTTCCTCCACACTCTGTTTTTTCTTCATAACTGCGCTATGCGCAAACTGCGCACACATACCCATTATCAGGTGGTGGAGCATTCTACACATGTTTTCAAATGATTCAATGCATTTTGATTAATGTGTATGTTGTAGTTGGTTGAGATTGAGATAACTATATTTGGTCATTTGATCTATAAAAACACATCATAGGTTATGATTTGTTTTACTTACAAATGCTCTATAATTGTTTTAATAAATGTAAAAAGTACAACACTTCCCTCTAAATTGAAGTGGAGTAGAAGGAAGTGGCGTTGAATGGAAATACTGAAGTTAAGTACAAGAACCTCCGATTATTACTTAATTTCTCTGCAGAAAAAAAAGATGTAAGTAATAATAAGTAGTAGTATAGTAATAGTATAATAAAAGTGAGCATTGTAAATTCTTGAGAGCGTTTTAGATGTAATATTGTCACACAGCCCGTCAGGATGATCCCACGTTGTAACTGGGCACTTTCTTGCGCTAACAGCGTACTTATACCCAGGATCTGGCAAACGTAACGAAAGCATGTGACGCATCTTGCGTAGGAGCTGCAGAGAATACAGCATACCATCGCCATAAATAAAAGTGGACCAATGCCCATGCGCGCTCTGCAGAGGACGTTGTGATCCTCTTATCCCCATTCACATACACATTCTCAAATATCCAGCGGTGGATTTATTCTTCACACATCCTCCAGGTGAGTTCAGACTAGATGCGTCACGGACGATGTGATCATGTGTTCATTTATCAATAACTGGCGGCCTAATGGTCCGCTGCAACGCTGCAAATGTTGTCCATTGGCTGGGAAACACGTTGGACACCTGAGTGGACATTCAGACAGCAGACAGGGCGTCATGGATCACTGTTACAATATCGATTTGAGCTATATTTGGATGTACGTATGTATCGCTCTGCAGAAGCAACCACAGATGTCTTTGAGCGCCCCCTTGTGTAGCTTTGTTGACCGATGATGGCATGTCCCCGCGGCTCGTTTTCAGAGGTGAGTGGATGAATGAAGATCTCTGTCCACTGTGCTTGTTGATGAAACAATCTGTCTTTACAGGTGAAGATGTCCCCCTGTGTCCTGCTCACTGTCCTTTTTGCCCTTCCTCTTGCTCTGGGTAAGTTCATGAATATCTTGTTGGTGCACTTTTAATGAGAGGCCCTCTAGTTTCCTTACGTATAAATAATTGCTTAAATAATTGTTAACTGATCATTTACTAATGCTTTATATGTCACCTTAAGCCAAGAAAACAATTTGATCCCTTTGACTGGTGTAAATCCTTTTTTATGTGATAAACCATCAACTGCATTGTTTTCCCTATTTTGATAAGACGTACAGTTTTAGAATACAACTGTTAATGAAGTCATCAATAGAGAGTCACAGATGTATCACTTACTAAAACGCTGCCAGCTGTCATGTGCAATTATAAATACAAATGCATTGATACAAGTCATCAATAAAGGGTTCTTAACATAATCGGTCAAATCCACAGTTGTAAATGTGTATTTGAGGATAATAAATGGATCTTGTTCGGGAAGTCAGAGGTCAAACAGTCCATTTGATCGTCTTTATTTTCCACAAACAAAGTCTGGGGAAAAGAAGTGGCTTTCCAGATTTGTCAGCCTATTGATTGTTGATAAACTCCATTGATTAACACCTGGTGGCTTCTTTTGTTTAGGTTGTTTTGGGGAAATGCATTGCTGTTTTGTTAGGCAGAAGTTCAGTGTGTAATTGCGCTGATTTAATGAACTAAAAAGGCAAATCAAGTGTCACACTAGAGGAGGATAATCACCACAGCCTGGAAAACCAAAACAATATTCTTATTAATGATTATTAACTGATCTATAAAGAAGTAATTAGAAGTAATAATAATGATGATACCTTATTTGTATAGCTCTTTCCTTAACAAAGTTACAAAGTGCTTTACATGGAAGAGGAAATAGCTAATAATAATGGCAAACAACGAGATCATTAAACACAGGGGATTGAAAAGTTAAAACTGGGAAGAATATAAAATAGCAGTGATGGAAAGGTAAAACTAGAACAAAAACATGCATAAAAGTTTTCTTTTAAACTAATATTAAGATGTAGCCCGTCTAATCACAGTACAGTGTCTTTAATAGAACAAGGACAGCCTGATCATGTCTGTCAGATGCCAGAAGGTCATTGGTGACCTTAACAAGAACTGACTTAGTCCTGAGAGTTATGAGAGGTCTAATCATTGTGCTGGAGAAGATGAATAATAATCAGATTAATTCTGCTCCCCCCATAGGATGGGTTGTACCAAGTGAGTCAAATGCATCACACATCCTTCACCTACAAAACATATTCTCTGAAGAGGTTGCTGACTTTCTTTTCTACTACAGGTGAAAGAGAAGAAGCCCAGATGTTGTGTGTTGGGAGGGAATTCCGTCTGCCTGTGTACTCGACATCCAGAATGGTGACTTTTACACCAAACAATGAGGGACCGCGGCGCATCCTGCTGGACAAAACCATTGTGAGTGGAAGTGTGTTGCTGCTTCTGTGATGTGCGTCTGTACCAGTTACCAAAACCTATTTATTGTACAACTGCAGGTAAAGGACCCGCGGTTTGAGTGGACCAGAGATAAGATGCTAGTTCTGAGAGAAGTGACTCACAGTGATGAGGGACTTTATGCCATCAAGCTGTTCTCTGGATTTACCTACGAGGCTGTTCGTTTGACTATTTCAGGTACAATAGTCTCCTCCCTTTCTGAAATCCAGCCCTGTGTTCTTTTCACGATATATCACCAATAAAACCATTACAAGAAGTTTAGAGGGGCAATGTCTCTTTGGTGGAACTGCTGACAAACTCAAAGACACATCTGAAATGTAATAAATGACATCAAATAGATACTGCTTTTTAGTAAGGGGTCACAAGTTAAAAAAGTTCTAACCTGCTTTAAACTTTAACAATCATTCTGCATTTTAAGCACATTTTGTGTTTTTTACGCAAAATCTCAATCTGAAAAGTAATCAGTAACTACAAGTGTCAATGTAGTTTAATAAAAAGAAAGTTAACTTCTGAAATGTAGAAAGTGAAAGTCCCTCACTCCTTTGTCCTGCTTCAGAATGCATCAAGTCCTACCGCAGAAACTACGGGGATATATTTGAGCACCACCTCCCTGAAAATGGCTTCCTACTGGAGTTTTCTCCCTGGGGTGCCCCACCTGAGGCCATGCCAGTTGTTCTGTGGAACCGGACGGACCCTGTGACCAGCGAAGCGGGCCGGGGGCGGCTGCTGCGGGGAGGGAGGTTCTGGGTGGCCGAGAGAGTGACGCAAGCGGACCAAGGCAACTACACTGTGAGGGACAGCGGGGGGGAGGTCCTGTCCCGCAACACTCTCACTGTCCGCGGTGAGCAAAGATGGAAGATGACATGATGACTTTTAGCAAGCTAATTAATGAATTTCTTTAACTTTAGGGTCCTGTCATCTATAACATCTATATTTTATCTTTCCCTTTCCACACAACACCTTCTCATACCGTCGCATTTCCTTCATTCTGCACCCCTGTCTTTGTGGTCATGATCCTGGGTGCAGGGCACTCATTCAATGTCACCCGCTTTACCAAGGAGTCTCTAAACCTGCCCCTCTTTCTTCCTGTCCCTCATGCCCACCTCATATTTACCCCCACCCGATACCCTGACGAATCCTCCCTGGGCCCTTTTGACCCCAAGCCCACCCGTGGCTCAGTGCAGCTGATCCGCGAGGGCCATATAACGAACCACGACATGCGCTACAGGGGCCTCATCTCGCTGGGCAGGAACGGCACCATCAATGAGGTTGTCATAGCGAGGCTGAGTTTAAGGCATGAGGGGGTGTATGAAATCAGAGATGTGGTTGGCAACCTGGTATCCTCCACCTGGTTACAGGTGATCGGTGAGTGACGGCATGTCTTTCAATGTGCTTCTTATTTTTATTCTGAATTTCTTGTTTCCTCATGACATCCGTCCCGTCTCTGTGTCTCTGCTCTCTCCAGAAAAGGGAGTCAGATGGCGAGCACTTCTCAAGTCCATTACTGTCCCTTCTGGCATGTTTGTGTCACTGGTTGGTTTCATCCTGTTCATGAGGCGATACCCAAACTGCAGCCTGTCGCACATCATCGCTGTCCTCAGAACAAACCGCACGCCACCGGCCAACCCTCCGAGGGTTAACATCCAGGTGAGGAAATCAGGAGAACCTGGTTAGTGGCCCTGCTGTTTGAAACAGCTGTGTAGGAGAATTTATATGAGGGCTGTACGTTTAGCTTCCTGTCATGTTCTCAAAATACATCTGCTCTCTCTCATTTTATTATGTAGTAGGTTTTGTAATTATATGAAAGATTGCATCTAACTTTAAATACAGTTTCACATTTTTACAATGTCAATTGGTCTTTATGTGATTTGCAGCAGTTTTCATATTTTTTTGATTGTAGATACATTTAAAAAATATCAAATAAATATACCAGTTCAGATAAAATTCAAAATATAAAAGGGGGTAGTTTGTATGCATTTAGGTTGGGGGAGAATACATAGCATTAGTTATTAGATAATGTAGACCATGTGGGGAGTTTATATGGAACAGATTAAATAACCATATGGCATTAACACAGCCATCACAGGACTCCACTGCTTTATGCATCTAGGCTTTTGGAGCTTTACTGCATATGTGAATTAATCCATCTCTTTAAGCGTCCATACTTTTTGAATCCATATCGTAGACTGTAAAGTCTTTGATCCATATGTTGTATGAGGAATGCTTGAAGGCCTGTCCATTGAAAATCCTTCATAAATGTGCATAATGTGGCTCAAGCCTTCTGAGGCCTTGTTTTTGCCAAGAAGCGGAGGTTTATTGAAGCAGACATACAACGAAAACATACAGTCAGGCGACAATTAAAGAAGAAACCTGAATAAATGAATGGAGATGGAATTAGACAGTTCTGTCCATCACCATCATCAAAACATCAAGTGAGGGAATATCTGTTGAAAGAACGCTCTTCACCCGTCCATTAGAGACCCATATACTTCAACAATCTTTGACAAGGAGCATTGAAGCTGTTCTAATGTCTCCTGGTGGTCCATCTCCTTACTAAGTCACTTTATGTTCCTGTTTTCTTAATTTGTTACCCATCTGTAGAACATGTGATATGATTGAAAGGTTTAGGTATCACACAAAACGAAGCATGATAAGTTAAGTTAAGTTTCATTATATCAAGTCAGTTGTGAGCTATTCCTTGCACTGTGTCATCAAATCAAGTGGCTGCGCTGACTTTGACATGTCTGTGTGTGTTTGTCTCTGCAGGATTACAGCCATCCCAGCCCTCAACCCTCAGGCTTCTACAGTCACTCTCAACCGCCTGAAACACCAAGAAAATGTACCCCGAGAGCCAGTCCCACTCATACTGTAAGGCTCGTAGACTGAATTAAATCAGTTGACAGGTTTTGTGCCTTTGCTTAAAATTGCTCAATAGCATTGTGTGTGTGTGTGTGTACATGTACCATAAGTGCTGTTGTGTGCTGCTGCTTGTATTTCTAGGGTTACAGTCCTGTTGTGGTAGGAACTCCGATAGCTGAGAATCAGGAAGCACACAGATTGGCAGCAACGAGCTCCCCTCGTCATAATTCAACCACTGAGGTAATACCACACTCCAGCTGTGAGTATTTGTATTTCACAGACTGAAATGTTTTTCAAACATGTGTTTTCACTCCTTCCTAGCGGGACACATCCCACAACAATGAGGAAGAGAGAAGGATTTCCTTTTCGGTGCCTGGGGCTTCAGACTGCCTCCACTCCTCTGAGGACTGTGTTAAATTCCAGATCAAAAAAGATGGAGATAAAGACAGGAGGAGCACGTCACAAGGTTACTTTTCCACCCTGCCACTAGACAGGGACACCTCTGAATCCTGCAGTGTTTACACTTCTGAGAAACTGAACTTCTTGTAAAACAGAGAATTGGAGCTGAACGAAGAAGACGAAAGAAGAAGTAACATAAGGCATGGAGGAGCTACAGTATCGAATTAGGAAAATAAATACCCCACCTGTGCCTTTTGCATCTTAGCCTCGTATTAATGGTTTAGTGTGATAATTGCATGTCATTTTTTCATATGATTTTTTTATGAAGCATGAGTTGAGCATTAGCCTTCCTGTCTCATTTTACATATTTCTTGACACTGATGATGGTGCTCCTGAAATCTCCTGCTGTTACCTACCTCCAGACCCTCAGGACCAGTATGATCTGCACTGTATTTGCTGAGTGTTGGTACGAGTGTGTTTGTGATGTGATGTCTAGGGCTATGTAGAAATAAGAGTTGTGATACAAAAAGTTTGAAAAAGGGAATTCTAAAGTACTGTACAGTAATAGAGCGTTTGTTAATGTATCTTTCTCCATCCACCATGTCAACCATTTCCAAATGCAACAACAATTAATTAACATGTTCAATGTCTGCTCAGCAGTTCAGTGATTTTTGCAGTGGTATAGTGTATTTACCCCTGAGGTAATTGTAGTAATAGCTTTGTGAATTGTAACATGTTCCACCAAATATTGCAATAGCCTATTAATATATAAACTTTGTGTACAGGATAATATGTTATCACCAAATCTTTCTATGGAAAAAACAGATTGGACTGCTGCTTGTGATATTTTTGGACGTTCAAATGTCATCTCTTAAACAATAAATATATCTTTAACACACACTTTTAGATGATTTGTACTCCAATCTACAGTACGTTTGGCTGTAAAATATATATTTTTAATTATTGTTGATTAACCTGTGATTGGTTTTCATGAATTGTCAGAAAATGTAATTGAAAATGTCAGGAAGTCAACACCATCAGTTCACAAAGCCCAAGGTGGCATGTTAAAATTGCAAACCCTACGATATTCCACTTATTTTAATAGAAACTGAAGAAAGCACGTCATATTCATAATTTAAAGGTGTAAACATCGAATGATTTGCATTTTTGTCAGATTTGTCGTCCATTAATCTCCTGTCTACCCACTCCCTATTACAGCACCCGTGTTTGGTGCATCGATGAGAGCAGTGGCGTTCCTCCGGCGGTAGAGGGCGGTGGAGCCGCTGTGCTTTGCAGAGACTGCTGGAAAAAAGCGTAGAAGAAGAAGTCCGTTTGTAGCGGCAATGAAAAGACAGCGTGCCATTTCCAATTTGAGCAAAACATAAGGAAAGATTACTTTAGCGATAATAACTATCGAGGCACAGTACTAGCATAATTCCATTGTTAGAAGAGACCACAAGGACTCTGTTGGAAAGATGTCTTTGGTTTGTGCAAGTAAGTGAAGTTGGATTCATTGATGTGACGGAGGAAGTATAGGTTAGCTAGGCACCAAGCTAATGCTACATGCTAATGTAGCTAACGCTAACGGCCATGCAGTACCGTCTTCTACTTATGATTGTCGATCTGTCCGGTGTGTGGTTGTTTTATTCTCGGTATTGTGTGATCTTTAAGCTGTAACTGCTTTGTATCTAGTCTCCAACGAGGTGCCGGAGCACCCGTGCGTCTCCCCGGTGTCCAGCCAGGTGTTTGAGCGGAGGCTGATCGAGAAGTACATCGCAGAGAATGGGACCGACCCGATGAACGGACAGCCCCTGTCGGAGGAGCAGCTCGTAGATATCAAAGGTACGACTCCTGCGAGCAGCTTGAGATCTACACCACGGTGCCAGTTTATTAGTTAATGTTACACCTAGATAAAACGAATGCAGTTTAATCGCTCAGTGTAACAGAGCGCTATTCAACTGCGTTGCTAAATAGCACCCAAAATGAATGAATGAAAACTACTCTAAAGCAGCGTCAACCAAACGTTATATGTTATAAAAAGTTATATGTAAGTGATATTATTGGTAATATTTTTAGCCAATATTGTGAAATTGATGAACAATGCAGCAACTAATGATTATCTTCATTATTGGTTAATCTAGGTATTATTTTCTCAATAAAACCTTTTATAGAATGTCAGAACATAATGAAAAGTGTTGAGTCACGGTGTTTTAAGGCCTAACATGGATTTGTAATATAATTCTTGTTTCATCCAACAAACGTAGGAAATATTTGATATTTTTGCATTTAAAAAGTTTAGTCGATTATCAACATAGTTTGTCAATTGACCCATTGTTTGATTGACCTATTGTTTTAGTTGTAGTGATGTTTTAACACCTATTTCTGCAAATGAGATGTTGTACTTCAGTATAAATCCCCAATTGTAGAGTACTGTATGACTTATCCTATAGCAAGTGTTGCTGAAAACTAAAAACTTTAAGTAAATGTACAGTAAAAACGAGACCACTTGTTCTAAATATGAGCAACGTTTCTCTGTTTTAGTGTCCCATCCTATTAGACCAAAGGCTCCATCGGCAACCAGCATTCCTGCCATTCTCAAGTCCCTTCAAGATGAGTGGGTAAGTGTTGTTAACCGTGAGGAGAAATCCACAACTAAACACCTTCATACTGTAAACTGTACCCGGAGCGTCTGTTTTGAATCAACAGGTGACTTTTTGTTTTCATGCCATTTTTAACCCACATTCTTGATGGTAATAAACCTGAAGTGAAGCAGAACGTACCAATCATTTCAATGACTTTAGGAATATTGATTTCAGACAATGAGAAGAGTTCCATCCTCCCGTTTCCCTTTCTGTTTTTAGGATGCGGTTATGCTTCACAGCTTCACCCTACGGCAACAGCTGCAGACCACTCGCCAAGAACTGTCCCATGCGCTTTACCAACATGATGCCGCCTGCAGAGTCATCGCTCGACTCACCAAAGAGGTCACTGCTGCGAGAGAAGGTGGGTCGACGGTCCGTGTGTCCTCTATTGTAGGACATGGCTCCACTTGTAAAGCGCAAAGAACTGCTTTTAAACAATCACCAAGTCTGTCCAGAATCTGACCCGCAAATACAAGAGCTCATGGATTATATTGTGAAAGCATTTTTCTCTAGTGGGGTCTATTTTCTATTTACAGCTCTTGCCACACTCAAACCCCAGGCTGGATTGGTTGCCCCTCAGGCAGTCCCCGCCTCCCAGCCAGCTGCAGTGGTGAGTGATTGATATTAGTTCCACTCGATAAAGATACTGAACATAAATGTTTATCAAAATCCTTCATCCTTCCATACTTGCTCCTGACAATCTGTTGCTGCCCTCTGTGTCTCAGGGTGCTGGCGGAGAGCCCATGGAGATTAGTGAACAGGTGGGGATGACCCCGGAGATCATCCAAAAGGTAAGTTGTTTTTATCTACTTAATCTTTATTTGTCTATAAGGTCTAAGATGTTTCAATATGCCTGTTTTCTGTTTGCAGCTTCAAGACAAAGCTACTATCCTCACCACAGAAAGAAAGAAGGTATTGTGTTGCTCTTTTATTTAGCTTCTTTGTGCCCATTGCTCCTTTTAATACCTCAATGTTGTGTAAAGTTAATCTAGCACAAGTTTATAACCGTTGTGGTACTATGTAATATACACTCATTTCCACTGCTTTGATGTGTTTCTCCAGAGAGGAAAAACTGTCCCAGAGGAGCTCGTTAGATCTGAGGATCTCAGCAAATACCGCCAAGTGGCCTCTCACGCTGTAAGTTTGGATTTCTATCTGTTTTTTAATATGAATTACATTTTTTTCTTTTCAATCAAAGGGCTGTTTTATTTACTTGATGAGCATGGTGTCAACAACATATCTCTTTGATGCCTTCAGGGTCTTCATAGTGCCAGTGTCCCTGGTATTCTGGCTCTGGATCTGTGTCCCTCAGACACCAACAAAGTTCTCACCGGTACGTGGATTTCATCCAATGTGTTTTTTGTGATTTGTTGACACACTACAAGTCATTTGAAGACTTTTACTTTGATATCGATCCTCTCGTGTTCTTCAGGTGGAGCTGATAAGAACGTGGTGGTGTTTGACAAGAGCGAAGAACAGATTGTGGCAACACTCAAGGGTCACACCAAGAAGGTTACCTCTGTCATCTACCATCCATCCCAGGTAACGCTTCAAACATCCACCAGTCACATCTTTCTCCAACGAAGGCATTCTGTTGAGTTGTTGTTGTTCTTACTCATTGGTGTTTTTTTTCATCCCTTACATCCTTGCTCCCCCTCTAGTCGGTGGTTTTCTCTGCATCTCCAGACAGCACCATCCGTGTGTGGTCCGTCGCCGGAGGAAACTGTGTCCAGGTGGTGCGTGCCCACGAGGGAGGCGTCACCGGACTCTCCCTACATGCTACTGGAGACTACCTGCTCAGCTCCTCTGAGGATCAGGTGTGTGTGCCAACAGACCTCAAGTTACTGAAATACAAGTGACATCTTCACTGGTTTAACCACACTGATATCTTTTCCTCACTGTTCTGCAGTACTGGGCCTTTTCTGATATCGAGACCGGTCGAGTCCTCACCAAAGTTACTGATGAAAGTGCTGGCTGTGGTAAGTGCCTCAATGTAAAAGTGGCATTGTGAATAGGAGGCCTCCTGTTCCAGGTGGTAATGTTTCTGTCTGCCCCCTACAGCTCTCACCTGTGCCCAGTTCCACCCTGATGGTCTCATCTTTGGCACTGGGACGGCTGATTCCCAAATCAAGATCTGGGATCTGAAAGAGCGCACCAACGTGGCCAACTTCCCCGGCCACTCTGGCCCCGTCACCTCCATTGCTTTCTCTGAGAACGGATACTATCTGGCTACAGGTTAGAACCACTGGGCATTCTTACTGATGATCAAGTGTTCTACATTGGGTTGCAAAGTTGCAGGAACATTTGGGAACACCAACAAGTTCCTCACATTAACTTGTACACTGATCTACAATATGTGAAAGTGCTCCTAGCATCTTGTTTTGGGGATGTGGAACTATATATTAAATAGTTTGCTAACGTAATGGTCTGGTGCTGTGCTCCAGGGGCCCAGGATAGCTCCCTGAAACTGTGGGATCTGAGGAAACTGAAGAACTTCAAGACCATCACTCTGGACAACAACTATGAGGTAAGAAAGTGCAAACTAAATTAAATTGGAAATCCGAGCTTAGAAAGCACATTAACTTGATCACACCCATCCTAGGCCAAGACAAGATCAAACTCAGTGTTAAAAATGCTTGATTATTTCTTCCTATTTTTCACTAGACTCCCATTTCTCCGTTCCTCTGAATCTCATTCCTTTGTGTTTTTATTTGTCTGTTTCAGGTGAAATCCCTCGTGTTTGACCAGAGCGGAACCTACCTGGCTGTTGGAGGGTCTGACATCCGTGTCTACATCTGCAAACAGTGGTCCGAGGTCCTCAACTTCACAAGTGAGTGGAAAAAAGAATAATTTCGAATGTTCATGCAGCATGCATGTCATATGGTGTTCGCTCTGAGGAAGTAGCCGTTTCTTAACCTTGCTTTTGCCTTTCTAATTGTAGACCATACAGGATTGGTGACTGGAGTGGCCTTTGGAGAGAACGCTCAGTTCCTGACCTCTGCAGGAATGGACAGAAGTCTCAAATTTTACAGTTTGTAGAAAATGATAAATTCAGGATGGAGAGGACAACTTATTGGTCCCTTGGTCTCAACGGTCACTATTCTGGACACAGACCTGTAATTCTTAGAAGAAGAGAGAGAAAAAAAAAAATCACTGCTAACTTTGCTTCCTTAGTGTGTTAGTCCTCGTGTCCAGGAATGACACCACATGAAATTGTCTGCTCTATGAAACCACAGCAGCATGGTTAGGATGACATGTCTGTTGGCATTGTAAGTCTGACATGTAAATGATGTGAAATGAGATGCAAAGCCAGTAAAATGTTCTTGTCTGATTTGCCACCAATTATGACTTTACTGTAGTGTTTTCTTTTGTGTGTATGTGGAGGGGGGGGGGGGGGGGGGGCGTCTAAAGTTGCTTGTAATACAACTCCCAAAGTGTCGTGGTACACTGTTGGGGACAATAATTGGTGTGACAACAACCTGGTTCCCTTATTAATGTAGACGTTCTTCATTGAAGTATCTTTAGGGTAAAATGAAAAAATACAACAAAGCGGAAAATGAGCAGGTGTGAGATTCATGTTCCTCTGAAATATTTAGTCTTGTTTAACCTCCCTTCAGTTTCATTTCCCGTTTCATTTGTTCCTTTTAAACTTTTGTCGTTTTCCAATTGTATATTTTTCATTACTTGCTATTTTACCTGTTGCAACTCTGCCCTTTTACAATAAAATAAAATATCTTTTGTATTGCCATTCATCTGTGTGTCGGATCAAGACGAAGGGCACTGTTGGATCCTCGACATGCATCTGAATAAATTCACTTTGCCTTCATTTACAGCCATTTGAACGGGTCTCACTAATTAACGATGCTCAATAAGTGCATATTAGTCCATAGCTGCCTTATATTTATTTGCTGTCCGTTGTTTTATGATAAAGTCGAACCAATGGTGTGCTTGCTTATAGTTGTTTCACCTGGATGGTTTAGCTTCACTGCAAAATGATGCGCAGTTTGACACAGGCTGTTTTTCACATTGACAAGATGTAAAGTTTCTGTGCTCACCTTGTTTATTCGACGTATGTTAGGATTTTGAGGCATCACACTGGTTTAGATGCTAAGCTTGGTTCAGTAAGCCACTAACACAAGTTTAATGTGGGAACTTGAAGCAACCTTATCTTACATTTGACTTTTCAATGAAGTAGAAAACCTCATGTGCCCAGTTGGTTAAAGCTTTCAAATTAAATACATTTGTTTTCATATTTTGACTTTTAAAAATGAGTAAATGTGAATGTATGACTCAATCACGAAGTGATTTAACCTTTTTATGTGAAAAAACAAACCCAGTTAAGCATTTTTAGGAGGTAATATCAAGTAATCTGTAGTGTATTCTTCCACCAATTATGTTGGTATTTAAATTCATAACGTAAAGGACGTTCTCGGTCTTGCAATCGTCCGTTAGGAATGAGTGACTGATCAGAAAATTACAATATTACTATAATTAACTTATTGTGTAATACTTATTTGACACGTTAGTTTAATTAGTCATGCCACTCATGTCATTAAGACCGAACCAAACTACCCCATCATGCATGATGTCTTTTATCTAAGCGTGACAGAATAATATAATTTAACATCTAGCTGACGTCAGACGGTAAACTTGACTAATGGTCCACGTCTCGATCCGGAGCCCTCGTGGCCAAAATGAGAGACGAACGCCGAACTGTCACGTGAGCCCGGCAGTAACGTGACTTCCACAAACGGGAAGTGCGAGAAGAACAGACCGATAACTTCTGGCAAACACGTCTGGTCTCGCTCTGTGTACACAGTCACCGGTCTATCCGTCGGTACGGGGCTGGACAGCCTGAAACACAGCGGATCTGAGCGTCCAGCGGGGGTCTAACAGGCAGACAGGTGAGAGGACGTCCTGCGTCTTTCTGTGCTCATTTACAGCTGTTTCTATTCTTCTTATCTGTCCACAGAGAACGCACCGCCGCTATTATCATATGACGGATATCAAAACCTTGTGCTACATTTCGATTCCGTCACGGGATTCCCCTCGTCAATCATGAGTTTTCATTTAACGTTTTTAAAAGTTACATCTTTTGTTCGATTTCCATTCTTTTTAAGACTTGTTTCAATAACAGGAGACGTTAAAATGAGACTTATTGTCCCATTTATGATTATTATTAAGAACAATGTAGACGGAGACTTATTACTCGTTTAAGGAAATGTCAAAAGTTTCTTTGGAAATATTTTGTCTTTGTATAACGTTACTTGAATGTAGGTGTGTGAACTACAGTCTGACACAGCTGCCCTGCAAAAACTAGTATTAATGCAACTTCATGGTCATTTTGGAGGGTGTAGTTTTTGGTGCTGCTTTGGTATTTTATCCACCACATTTATATCAACAAAGTCCGTCTTTATACAACACAATGCAACTCAACAAGCACCGCAAACAGCAGCCTCCAAAAAGACCACACAGTTGAATCAACACCTCTCTGAAACAGGCCCATCAAAATCTGAACACCTACCCTTCATAAAGGTTTATTGCAGATCTTTTGTCTCGGAATACATTCCTGTTAGCTTTGTTTATTTTATTAACTGGCAACCAAATGTATATTTTTATGTAGCAATGTTTTTTTTTTTTGTATATTGAAGAGGGATTTAGCTTGCAACAAAAAAAAAAATAAATGAGAAACATGTCTGTGCAAAAATGGAAATCCCATCTGATCATCACAGTCACGGTGACTCGATGCTTCCCTTTTCTCCAGTTTCCGCTCATTAACTTCTCCATGGTCACACAGAGGATTTTATTGTCCTACTGAAAATAAATGCCCCGTGTCAATTACTGCCTCTCTCCTCTATACTTTCTCAATTATATCCCTCGTTCCGCTATAAACTGCTGTACTTTGACTACGTTTGATAGTTTTTCTTGGAAAACATTCATTTTGATTTTTTTTTTTCCCGTGCAGGCAGTTATGGGCTCCATGTTTCGCAGCGAGGAGGTGTGCCTGGTGCAGCTCTTCCTTCAGTCAGGCTCGGCCTACAATTGTGTCAGTGAGCTGGGAGAACTGGGCCTGGTTGAATTCAGAGATGTGAGTTATTTAACCTCTTGGTTCATGATCTTGTGGTTAAATGAGTAAAGTCAAATACAAATGGAGGCCCATTACTTTTCCACGTGTACCTACTTTGCCCCCTATGATGCTTATAATGCCTGACGTGCGAGCCACAGATTGTTTTCATGTGTTTTGGCTCCTATTAAAAGCATCTGATGATCATTACTCTCGTGGGGTAAATGTGATTATCTTATGAAGTCACTTTGGAATCCGAGTTTAGATGAGACGGTGAACTGATGGTTGTTTTGAGTCACTGTGAGACATGAATAACCCTTTTCCTCTCCCCTCTGCTCTGATGCTTCAGTTGAATCCTAACGTGAACGCCTTCCAGAGGAAGTTTGTCGGCGAGGTCAGGCGATGTGAGGAACTTGAGAAAAGTTTTAGTAAGTATTGACTCATTGTTCCCGACCTGTATCTTTGTGCATGTTTTTTTTCTATGTGTTACTTTTGTTGACCTTTTTTATCTGCCCTTTCAGCCGTCTTGGAGCAGGAGATCAATCGCTCCCTGTCTCCTCCCTTGCAGTGCCCCCTCCCTCCTCCATGCCCAACACCTTTGGCCCCTCAGCCTCGTGAACTCATCACCATAGAGGAGGAGTGCGAGAGGCTGGCCAGAGAGCTCAAAGAGGTGAGCGCTTAAAACAAGGCTGACGTGATAAATCAAAGCAAAGACTCTGTTGTCTCATTAGCACAATTTCAAAAGAGGTTGAACTTATTGGCCTGACACATTTTGTTGTTGTTGTTGTTGTGTCTTACTAGGTGTCCAGGAACAGAGACAGCCTCCGGGCTCAGCTGACCCAGCTCTGTCAGTACCAAGGAGTCCTGACCAGGACACACACTCTCACAGCCTCACTGGTGGGGAAAAAAAAAGACATTTCTGCAGCAATTCTTGCATCATGTATTACCACTTTGCTGGTGTGAGTAAACTGTCTGTAAACTAAAACTACAAATAAACTTTCTTTGGCTTCATCTCTCAGGCACCACCACCTGTACTGGAAAGCCAAGGGCTGTTTGATAACCGCCAGGATATCCACCTTAGGTAGATCTCATTTTCTAAAATGTCCATTATGTTCTTAATGTTTTAATCTACATTCAATGTTTTGAATGTGTCTGCATCTCCTCTCTCTCAGTTTTGTGGCAGGAGTTGTCCATCCTTGGAAGGTCCCTTCGTTTGAACGGTTACTATGGCGGGCATGTCGAGGTTATATCATTGTGGATTTCAGAGAAATGGAGGATCGACTCGAGCATCCTGACACGGTGGGAGCTGGGAGACAGAGGGAGGGGATCATGGTTGAGAGATGGACATGAAAGTTATTTCTGTTCCAGGGACAGTCGCTGATCATTTGTCACATCTGAGTTTTCTTATGGGTGTTTCATCACAGCCGTTTGCTGTCTCTTTGGTTGCAGGGGGAAATGGTACAATGGACGGTGTTTCTCATCTCCTTTTGGGGAGATCAGATTGGACAGAAAGTCAAGAAGATATGTGACTGGTGGGTAAATCTGTGCATCAGTTTGATTTTTTTTTTTTTTTTTTTTCGGGTAAATTTCCATACGACAATGCCCGTTGAACCTGTTGATGAATGTCTTTTCATTTCCCCTCCTCACAGCTTTCGCACACAGACGTTTGCGTACCCTGAGAGCACTGCTGAGAGAGAGGAGATTCTCCAGGGACTTCAAGGCAGAATTGAAGATATCAAATCAGTAAGTGCAATGCATGCTTATGAAAGCACAAATCACAGTTTGTTGAACACTGATGCAATCGCCAGCATTTGCTCTCTCTGTTGAAATGTCTGCATCTGTACCGCTTGAAAATATTAGAAAGCACAAATATAGCGGTAATGTGGCTTTCCTTCAAAGAAGCATTTTTCTCTCTCGGTTATTCTAAAACGCACTCACTTCCCTGTACTTCAGGTGCTCTGTCAGACCGAGTCCTTCCTGCAGCAGCTGCTGATGCGTGCGGTGGCTGTGCTGCCCCAGTGGAAGGTGCGTGTGCAGAAGTGTAAGGCCGTCCAGATGGTGCTGAATCTCTGCAGCCCCTCCGTCACAGACAAATGCCTGATCGCTGAGGCCTGGTGTCCCGTTGCCAAGCTGCCTGAACTGCAGAGCGCTCTGAGAGAGGGAGGGGTAAGTTGTAGATGAGGAGACTTGACATAGATGAGTAAACCAGCTAATTTCTCACTCTCTTCACCCGTTTCCAACTCTCTTCTCCGTCCTCAGAGGAAGAGTGGAAGTGGTGTTGACTCTTTCTACAACCGCCTGCCCTCCTCCACACCTCCACCTACCCTGTATCCCATCAACTCTTTCACAGCTGGTTTCCAGAACATTGTTGATGCCTACGGAGTGGCCAGCTACCGGGAAGTCAATCCAGGTACGTCTGCACACCTCTAAAAAAAGGTTTCTTCATTAATGCTTTGAAAGAAGGATATGATGCTCAAAGTTAAAGTCAAAGAGTGTATTGTAAGTCAAGTCTTTTTTCTCTTATGCCTCTGCAGCGGTGTACACCATCATTACATTCCCCTTCCTGTTTGCTGTGATGTTTGGGGATGTGGGTCATGGTTTACTGATGACTCTGGTGGCCCTCTGGATGGTCCTTGAGGAGAAGGACCCCAAATTGAGGAAAAACAGCAATGAGGTAATTCAGAGGATATTCACTCACAGTGCAACACACACACACACACACACACACACACACACACACACACACACACACAATCGTAAGCTCAACACAAGGATAAGACTTGTGTTACTGAGTACAAATCCCATAGCAAGTGCTTATCTAGTTTGTTTTAAAAGTCAACGATTTTAAATAACAGAATGATGATGTTTTAAAAGAGCTGAAACAGGTTTTCGGCCTTGCATATTATATACTGAAATGAAATCGTTACCCGTGTGTTTCAGATCTGGAGGATGATGTTTGGAGGAAGGTATCTGATTTTACTGATGGGACTGTTCTCTATCTACACGGGGGCCATTTACAACGAGTGCTTCAGCAGAGGCCTCAGTCCCTTCAACTCAGCGTGGCACGTCGCCCCGATGTTCGAGAAGAACATATGGAAGTGAGGACATTTCATACCTTTTTGTTTTCTCCACACGCACACACATGTTGCTTCTTGTCCATCTTACTTGATTGTATGATTTCTTTCAGTGCATCAGTCATGGCGAAGAACCAGTACTTGTCCATGGATCCGGTTGTGTCTGGTGTTTTCACCACCCCGTATCCATTTGGCATTGACCCGGTATGGCCGTCACACTCATCAGACATTTTCTTTCATGCTGTCATCTTGTTTGTCACTGCATCCATCCTCATTCTCTCTGGTTTTGTGTCGTTGTCAGGTCTGGGGGCTGTCCAACAACAAACTGACTTTCCTTAACTCGTACAAGATGAAGATGTCGGTCATCATCGGTGTCATTCACATGACTTTTGGAGTCTGCTTGTCATTCTTCAACTATTGGTATGTAGTGCTTTACTTTTTTGGTACACCTCCATTCTTGATTCTTTCTGACTTGCCTTCACACATACTTGTTTCGCTGCTTTCCCGCTTCATTGTTTGTGTTTTTCCACAGGCACTTTGGCAAGATAGGCAGTGTGTTCTTTGTGCTGATCCCTGAACTGTTCTTCATGGTGTGTCTGTTTGGCTACCTGGTGTTCATGGTGGTCTTCAAGTGGATCGCCTACACTCCTGTCCAGTCCAAAATCGCACCCAGTATACTTATCCACTTCATAGACATGTTCCTCTTCACAGACAACCCTGAGAACCCAGCGCTCTATGAGGGACAGGTGTGTGGTTTGTTCATTGTCCTAAACGGAACGTATCATGTTTTACAATTTATCCACCAGCCTTTCTTTAAAAAGTCATAGTTTTTATATGAAAAAGTGCTGGAAACCACTGGTTTTACTTTATTTTGTTAGTACAGTATGAAAATCACCTTGAAGATGCCTGAAACCTGCTAGTTCACAGCGAACATTTAATCTGCTTTATCTTATGTCCAGGTTATTTATTTGTTCCTGGGTTTTGGAGGTGAAATGTATCTTTTTGAAAACTATCTATAATTGGTATAATAATGCGACTCAACAGCTAGTCAGCAGCTGCTTTTATGCATACTTTTTTCCAGTGTGTGCCTGTGTCCTCTGGGTTTTATTAACTTGTGAATGTAATGCTGTTCGACAAATCACTCTGTCAAAGTTTGCCACAAATGCATGGACTTATTAAAACAATCATTGCTTTAACTGCAGTAATAAGCAACAATAATGTAAATGCTGTTCAGTTAAAATGGGAATAATGTGAGTTTGACAAATGGTCCCAGTGATGGAGTATTAATCTTGAGCTAGTTTCAAATCTCTGCAAGTTCAATTTCATATTGTACTATATATGAACTGATACCAGTGAACATCTGGAAGATGGAAATAAAAAGCACTCTAACCCTCCAAAAACCATGGCATGCTTTGGTTTGCATGCTTTCGAAGTAAATGTGCAATCATTTGCAGAAACGCCAGTGTTGTCCTTCAAAATAGCTCGCTAAAGTGAGCACGTGTTCCTTAAAAGCGTAACATACGATCCTGTAACTCTTCATGTGCAGACTGTGGTGCAGAAGGTCCTGGTGGTGGTGGCTCTGTGTTCTGTCCCTGTCCTCCTGTTTGGGAAGCCCACATACGAATTCATCACATTCAAGAGAAGACGACGTCAAGTAGTGAGTCTGCGTTCGACAGAACTTTAACTCTCATTTTAGAGTCGAATGTATTTCCTGACGGATTTCTGGTTCTCTGCAACATCAGGAGGAAGACCGACGTCAGCTGTTGGCCGACGAAGGCTCCGTCAACACTCGTCCGGGGGAGGTCGAGGGACGAGCTGCGGAAGAAGAGGTACGAGAGCCTGATTAACTTCAATTCACTAAATGGATTAAATCGAGTCAGAGATGTGCTGTTGTGATTCTGCAAGTGTTTAATCTGTGCTGTCTGCAGGAGTTCGATGTTGCAGACAGGTTCATGCATCAGGCCATCCACACCATAGAGTACTGCTTGGGCTGCATCTCCAACACTGCCTCTTACCTCCGACTCTGGGCTCTCAGTTTGGCTCATGCACGTTAGTGGCACTCATACTGACACGCACAAACGCAATGTACATACTCACATGATGCACACGCACAGACAGACTTCCTCTCTAAAAACAAACACTCATACTATTCTTTTTTCAGCCAGTTATTTATACACACATGATGATTGTCTGACAGTGATTTATTTGTGTCTCCACAGAGCTGTCAGAGGTGTTGTGGGTGATGGTGATGCGTATTGCCCTGAAGTGGGAGGGCTATGTGGGATCTGTAGTCCTATTTGTGGTTTTTGCCTTCTTCGCTTTGTTGACTGTCGCCATCCTGCTAGTTATGGAGGGACTCTCCGCTTTCCTGCACGCGCTCCGTCTGCACTGGTAAGGATAAGAGGGAGGGAAAGACAAAGGGGAAATATTTCTAAAAATACTAATAAGTAGACTGAATATAAGTAAAATATGTGATAGCGTTTTGCTTTGTCAATGTTTAAGTGGGTTAGTTAGTTATGTTATGAAAAGACCTTTTTAAAACACAAACAAAAAAAACTACATAGACAAGTACATAACTTTTATATTCAACATTACGTTGCAGGCTGCCACAAAGATAGAACACAACTCGATGGTCCAAGCAGTAGAACTCATTAGAAATAAAGGACATTTTACGAAGTACAGCCCTAAAATGAGCAACAATTAAACATGAAATGCACTTCATCTTCACTCTCCCCTAAATCACAAAACAAAGTCTAAAACTGTCTGTTTCAATAGGTAATGGCAATGCACCTAAACATAACTGCACACACAGAAATCTACTTCGCATAAGGCTCTACACTGAAGTAGTTTGTCATCAGTTAATGTTTGCAATTTATTTTTGTACCAAATATATCAACAGACCTTCCCCATAGTGAAGGGGTCCTGTGGTTCATCTCACTCTGCTTATCTGTTGTGTATAAGTTGTGCATCTTGCATGCAAAGTTGACTCTGTGACTTAAAGGTGCTTAAGCTCAGTGAGGCTCCAAAATGAAAAGGTTCATCTTTTAGGTAGGGTGAATGTGCTCAGTACATTCCATATCTGGCTGCACGTTACATTTGGATATTTCTTGTGTGTAAATGGAAATTTGTACTGATCGTGGTGCTAAAGAAAAATGATAAGGTCACCAAACCATCCATCAAAAATGTTCAGCTTCATGTACCCTGTAGAATACACTGGCCGGGATTGTTGATGAAGAGACGTAGAGAGATGGGGTGGGTGGATAGAAATGGATTATGGATTATGTATTGTAGATTGTACTGTTGCATGTTGACTTTGCTTCTCTCTTACAGGGTGGAGTTTCAGAACAAGTTCTACAGTGGAACAGGCTACAAGTTGAGCCCTTTCTCTTTCTCATCGCTGATCAATGCATCAGCTGCTATCTGATCGGCCAAATCATTACTTAGGCTTGCCAAATGGTTATGTTTATGTATGTGTAATATTGAATACTTGGACTACAACGAATGACATCAGAATGACTTTGTCTCCCCGTCTTAACAATGGTATTCTATTGCCTGTAGGCTGTGACATGGTTTAATTGACTTGCACAATGATCACGACCGTAAAGACTGTTATTTTTGCATTGATGAACGAGTCCTTATATAATGAATTTCAATTGCATTATATGAAAGGAAAATACATACTTTTGTATCCCCTTGCAAATTAGTATTTTCACTATCACTGTTATGTGGTACTTTCTAATCGGTCAGTAGCTCAAAAAAATATCAATAATTTACACTGTATGAACTTGTATTATAGACATCAATTATAAAAAGGGATAGGACTCCAATTATTGAATTTGTTCTGCAGTTTAAGTGCACTGGTTCTTATCTCAAGGTTTCTCCGAGCGTTAAGATGAATGGTTGTTGAATTGGTGTATAAGCCAGCCCTGTAGCATTCTTCAATTGATAGCAGGGAATTACATGAATGATTTTCATGAGCCAAAGAACCTTTTTCCTCATTGTCATGTCTTCCGAGAACAACACACAACAGGTATTTATTGGTAGTAAAATGTTTTTTCAGGTGCCTTACAGGGACCGAGGGCTTGTTTATCCTTTAAGTCTTTTGCACAGATAATAACCTCCATTATCATGCCACTATTTTGAACAAAACTCTGCTTGATCATTTTCTCTTTTTTTCCTGCCGGTTTGCACTGTAAAAATGATCAAATTTGAACTGTAATTAAATATGATTTTCTTGTTTAATCTTATTGTGGAAGTCCTTCCCTGAACAGGCTACCTTACTGGTTGTGTAGTCACACTGTTTATTGTGTCACTTTATGTCTTAAACTAATTTGTGAAGTTTCCAATGATGGAAGACGTATTAAAATCCTTATAAGTATAATGAGTAATACCACAGTGTACAAATAGGCCATTACAAGTAAAGTCTAGCATTCAAAAGCTTACTTAAGTAAAAGTAGTACTTGTACTATCCACAAAATATACTCTACACAACAAAAGTACCTATTAGACAGAGTGGGATATGCATAACATTGGATTATATTATTGATTCATTCATTAAGGTGTAACAGACATTTTAATGGAGCTGACTTTTTAACTGACAGTTTAACTACCCTATATACAGTTAGAAGGTTCATCTTTTATAATGCATCCTATTATTAAGGTGATCACATGTTTTGTTGGTAAAATCTGAACTTCTTATTTACTGTCAGATAAATGTAACAGTACAATCGTAGGGTGAAAAGTGCGACTGAAATGTAGTGAAGTAGTGTTACAAGTATAAAATGGAAATAGCAAACTACACACACCTCAAGCCTACTTAAGTAAAGTACTTGTTTAATGTACTTTACACCACTGGAAGTTACTGTGTAGAGTAAATGGGCAGAAATGTTCAGCAAAGCGCATGTTTTTATTCTGTATGAAGAAATGTACGCGGAACGTCCGAAGCGCTCGCGTTTGTTTCTGTCAGCGCTGCTTCCGAAGTAGCACCAAATAAACCGGATGTTGTCTGAATGTCAAAGATGGCGCTCCACATGTCACGGTGAATTCTTATCGAATAGCAAGAGACAAATACTTCTCATGTTTAAGGACATGGCGTACGGTGCACGGCAGCACATTCACTAGACTTTAAGCGGTTGTTTTTATTTATGAAGTGAACACAATTGAGGAGAAGATGGCTTCCAGTTTACGGCTGTTGTTCGGACAAATTCGACGTCCAATTGTGGCTACAAATCAGACGGGTAACGTAAAGTTATTTTTGCCTTTATGCATCATAATCTCAGCTGGTTAACGTATCGCTGGTGGTGTGTTTCTCTGTAGCTCTTGTTTAATGGATCCGCTTGTCTGTCCCCCAGCTCGGTGTCTGAGTCAGGCAGCCACTCTGCCAGAGCCCAGCTCGGATGAAAACGAAGCCGTGAACCCGACCTTTGTGAACAGAAACCCCCGGAACTTGGAGCAGCTGGCCCTGGCTGTGAAGGACCGGGGCTGGAAGACGATCTGGCCCCACCGGGAGTTCTACCACAGGTCTGTGTGTGTGTATGAATAAAACAAAATAAAAATAAAAAACACGTGTTATTCTTTTAAACAGATTCATTTTCCTGTTTCCTGTTGTCAAACAAATAATGCTAATTTAATTAAACGGTGACTGTACATATACGGCCTTAATATAACCAGTTAAATCTGACAGATCTTATTTTCAAGGGAGACCGGAGTACTCTCAATGCATAAATTCATCTTTACCAGGCATTTACTCCTCCAGATCTAAATTCCCTCTTACTTCTGCTGTACCGCGTTTGTCTGTCCCGTGTTTTCAGGTTGGAGTTTTCTCGCACCCAGCATCATGTGACGGCCCACGTGTTCTCCAGCAGCTCTCCTGTCCCGGTGCTTTCCTGCTCAACCAAGGAGTGGGCGCTGAAGCAGGAGCTGGCTTCCACACGCTGCGTGGCGGCGTGTCAGGCTGTGGGCGAGGTGCTGGCACATCGATGCCAGCAGGCTGGCATCACCAGGATGGTGTACAGGGCCATTCCCTGGGCGTACCGCTCTGACGCTGTAAGTACATGCAGCACAAACTGCTGTTAGTAAATCTATTTGTGTGTCTTTTTTCCTCCTTAAGTTATGCTTTTCTCTTTCACAGGTACAGTCATTCAGGGCAGCAATGAAAGAGGGAGGAATCACCCTTAGTGAACCCAGAAGAAAATACATTAGTACCTGAATTTATGTGTCATCTATCACATCTTTTGTTATTTTAAAATGTTCTCTGTATCCCTTACTCTCTGCTCTTTTGTGAATTAAGACTGTATTGTTATTAAGATGACCAGCACTACAGTAAATGATGATATAAAAACAAAAGGAGTGATGAAAGTAAGGTTGCTTGTCCCTGTGCTTTGTCTCTGTTAGAAGAAAACAACTTCAGGTAATATATGACGGTATGTTGGCACAGTTCAGGCCATCACATAGATTACGAAACGTTGTACAAACCAATAAAGGTGGTGGATTAAAGCAAAAGGTGTAAAGTGCTTTTTTTTAATGTTAATATGTATAATATGTAATATATGCAATTATGTTACCGCTTTTATACAAAATCTAAATTTTAACTACAAGTAAAAATTTCAAAATGTATCTCTTACAATGTTTAAACTAGACTCTTTAAGCTCTGCTATAAAATATACTGTTACCACTTTAAAATTATTTTATCCAAATTTTTTAAGTTCCTTGTAGTTTTTATAGTATTCTCTATCCATACTCTACTCATTTACTACAACTTAGAAGAAGTATAAGAAATGTAAAGTAAAAATACTAATTGAATAAGACATAAGCACCAGTCCAACTTCCTGTATACTATGACACTTCATGTTGGTTTTTAAAATCCTCTGAGGTCGAAGTCATTTTTGCTATTTTTGCACGTCAACACTATAAAGCACAATCATGTTATTTACATCTCTTTTTTTCAGGACAAACTGGGCTATCATAAGTATGCTACTGTGATGTCACACAAATGTATAAATAGTAATATCACCATTAAAAACATGTGGATATTGGAAATTATGATATTTAATCAAATCACACATACAATAAGACCTTTGGCTTTTTACATGTGTTCTTCTGGGCCTTGGTGATCAGGGGGGAAATAAACTTTGCAGCCAACACAGATCAAAAACAGCTTACCATACAGAAGGCAAATCATATGTGCAAAACAACTATATATGTGTATATATATATATTCATGTATTGTTCAGTATGCCCTGGGTGCAAACTGTACAATATGTGCACAAAGGATAATCTATATATTTATTCATATTTATTACAATCACAATATTCTTGTCATTATTGTGGTTGCTGCCCAAACAGCACAGATCTTCACGACACCAGGATGGGATGAATGTCATGTGATTCCATCGTGTTTGACTGTCAGCAACACAGCCTCTGATTCGTGGACAGACTTGACCTAACACATCTTGCCTCCAGTAGGCTTCAGCTAATGCCTAACAACAATATCCCAGAACAGATTGTTGGATTTATTAGTTTTATAAAAACATAGTTGTTTCTTGTGGATTACAAAGCTGCTGAAAGGGACAAAGTCCTTGCTAGGAAGCTTCTCCATTATTTATTTATTTACATAGTCGGGCTACCATTCGTGCATGTTTGTGCATGTGAGCTCTCCCCACTGGCTATCTGATGGGAACTCTGCGCTCATATGGCAGTTCATGCTGATAACGACGTCCCTGCTGTGAAGGCGTAGCACCCACCCTCTGGTCCCCCTGATGAACACTGTTAGCCCTGCCAGACTTTCATTTTATATACTACACTATGTCTTTAAGATGACTTTTATCCACATCACTATACGATCAGTTGGTATTACTTTTTTACAATTATAGTATGACTTTTTTTAAAAACTTTTTTCGACATATGTCGAAATAAGTCCCCCAAAAAATTATAGTATATCATTTTTTTGTGGACTTTTTTCAACATACTATGACTTTTTTTCGAACTTTTTTGATATACGACAATGACTTTCTGACTTTTCGACATACTATATTATGACTTTTTATGAGATTTTTTCAACATACTATACAATGGCTTTTTTTGACATACAACATATTACTAATATAAAAATCATGGCATTTGATTGTTGCATTTTCCAGCTGTGTACAGACGGTAGTGTTTTTCAGGTCCACCTCTCCTCACATTGATGTCCTCATCTCAAATCCAGCCAACTGCTCCTCGATTAATACCTCGTCTTTCCTGTGAGATCCAAAAATAGAAGACAAATGAGCTCCTTAAATGGGCTGTAGTGTAGTGTTTCAGGAATTCTGGGGCAATTATTTCAAAACATGTAATCTGGATCAAAATGATCCCAATAATAAAATCTTCCTGTTTTCAGTCAAGTGTATTATTTAGACAGGAAACAAAGCATTTGGTTTGAGTATAATCATTTATTGTTTTCACTCATAGTGTTTGTTGTAAACAAGAGTGAGGTGCAGACAGTGGAGAGCTTCATAGTACAGTGTGATGTTGACTCAGGCAGTGGGGACAGTGTGTGTTGGGGTTATAAAGTGCAGGTGAAATGAAGTAAATAGGCTTTAGCTTGGGTTCACTCGATACAAATAATACCAGCATGAACACAGAATATTCCACATCAGCATCCAGTGATAAGTCTGAAAACAGTATTTTGAATAACTTACCTCAATCCATTAAATGTCTATATCACTACATGAGAAAACCCTGAACGTTTTGCTCTCCCATGTTGGTATAAAAACACAAAACATGCACCCGGCAATTATTTGTTGATACATCTATACTTTGTATTTATGCATACACGCAAACACTTTGAGCAGTCACATTTATACTGTAATCAGAGAAACAGCACAAGACTCGTATACAATATGCAGCCACCACCTCATAATAAAAACACCAGTCATTCATATGTTGTATTTCATTCTCAGGTTGAAGGCACTCGTACAGCCCTGGTGTTTAAGTAGAATGAATACAAATAAAATGGGGGACATTGGTTCTTAACGTACTGACATGATAAAGATTTTTAATTTAATATAATCATTGGCACATTGGAACACACTGTTTGGCAAACAGGCTTGTGCGATAAAACTGGCCCCGACATGATCCGTGAATCACAGCTTAGATAAAGTTAAAACTTCCTCATGTCCACAACTAACGTGAGAGCAATAAGAGACAATATGAATTGTTTTTAAAAACCATCTACCTTGGATTGGCAGCATACAGCCTCATATTTAGAGGAAAAGAAATAGGAACACAGTAATTGCATAGATATCATCTCTGGAGTGGTGATGCGAGAGCTGAAGAAGGGAAGAGGGAACAAGGGGGGGAGAGACCGGTAGGTCTGTGTGTGGTAGGATATGTTATGTAATAATACAGCAATGGACAGTGATAATAACCCATCACATATCCTGGCTTTCATTGGTTTAGCAATATTACAGCAAGATCCTTTTATCAGCAGTGAACCATCAGCGATAACATTATTAACAGAGATATGCAACGAAACATAAATTAAAACTTTCATCATCTAAATAACCTAAAATATAAAGCCAAAGCGTATCAGTGTATACAAAAAAAAAAAAAAAAAAAATCCCCCCCCCCCCCCCACACTATCTAATTCTTCCTCTGCCTCCTTTTAAGGCCCCCCCCGCCCTCCTGTAACTCCCCGCTCTTCCATCCGTTTAGGGTTTGCTTTGACTGGCATCCGGCAGGCTCCGTGGTTCAGGTGAAACATCCACACACGCTCTCTGGTGAATCAGACCCCGCCGCCCTTGGCTACACATCCGCTGCACTGGAGATCGCCTCGGACTGCCAGGCAGCTTGGAAAGCAACAAAGAAGAAGAAGTGTAGTTTATAGAGCAGCTAAATTGAATAAGAATCTCAACACCAGGCTCCTCTAAATCTTCTCAACGTACAAAATCAACCCTTTGTGTGTACAACAACGCAACACCGTAAGGGCTTGAAAGAGACTCCGTCTCTCTGCTTCATCTACCTGTTCACGTCCTTTATCCTCATCACTGATGGACTGCATGAGGGAGAAGAGGTTCATCCTGCCGCTGCGATTAACGCTCGGAGAAACCTTGAGATAAGAAAGAGAAACAAGATGAACATCAAAAGATTTAGCGGAGGAGCGACATCTGCACCACAAAAAGAGACGCGTGCAGATAAGCAGCTTCAGATGCAGCGTGTGTCAGTAAAGTTGTGTCAGTCTGCTCACCATGTGCGGCTCACTTATTGTGATAACAGGGGCTCCTGTCGGCCCGAGGCCCTGGTTGGTCTCAGGTTGGGGGGTAGGCTCTTCAAACACCTGGGTGTTTGGGAAGATAAAACAATTGAACATAAAAACAATCTGCAGGATTTAAAGTGCTAATATCATAGAATTGATGTAACTATTTACCTGTATGTCCCCCTCTGGATCATCATTTTCATCTGGGCTACTTGAATCTTTTTCATCTGGATTCTCTATATCCTCCTCGTCACCCTCCTCATCATCATCATCTTCATCTTCCTCCTCCTCCTCCTCATCCCCCTCCTCCTCATCCTCATCCTCACCTCCCTCCTCACGTACTGACTTTTGTCTTTGGTCTCTTGACTTTCGCCTCCAGAGTCTGCTGTGACGCTGCTGGCTAGAAATGAGGAAGGAACATATTTCACAATCCTCACATGAGCACCCAAATAAATACCTCAGAAGCCACAAACAGCGGCAAATTCAAGAAACGCTTAAATGTTCATGTCTGCAAAGCTTTTGCCACACAGATTAATCATTTTGGAGTATGGACCTTTGTACAGCACTAGGCCTAACACCATGCCTGACCTCGCATTTAGGATGCCGTTGTAAGTCTGCAGCTGTTTCGTGAAGCCTTCGTTGGGCTTGATGATGGACCGGCAATCCCTAACATAGGCCAACGCCATATCCAGAGTCCAGCGATGCTGCTTCATGGCGTAGGCAATCACCGTGGAAGCGGAGCGAGAAACGCCCATCTTACAGTGCACCAACACGGCCCGTCCTCGTTTCCTGCAGTACACAGAAATCAAGAGAAACTCACTCAGTGGTTCAGAGGTTTTACTTGACAAACATCAGAAGGATAATTAACTGAATGGAAATAAGAGTCAAAACTTTAAAATTGCTGGTGATGCAAAGCTAGGAACAAAGTAAATGATATAAAAGGAGTTGTTCAGCATTTTGAGAAATGAACTCATTTATTTTCTGGCAGAGTTAGATGAGAAGACTGATAGAAATAGTCCAGTAATGAGTGAGCTTTAGAAGTGCTGGTGGGCACATTGTATTACCATTGCACAGAGCTACGCAAGCTGCTTCCAGTCGGTGTGGTACGCTAACAATCTCGTGGGTCCAGCTTCATATTTGGCAGACAGATGTTAGAATGGTGTCAATCTTCTCATCCAACTCTGTTAAACTTTTGCTTTGAAAGGACTGAATCTGCACTGGTCTGCGTAACAACACAGGTGGTCATCAAATCACCTTTTAGTATAAAGGGGGAGTTAGGCCTAGATCAGATCAGTATGTTTGAGCAGCCTGGGGCGGCGTTTAGTAATGGTTTAATGAGAGTGAGGCGTTTTGCACGCTGCTTTTGCATTGCTGAGCGCCTCACGTTTTTGCTGGAGTGCCTTGAATGCCTCGAGTTTCATATTTTTTTTTTAACTCAGAGCAGAAAGCCCGACATCATTGGTGTTTTTTCCTTTTGCTGGACACCCTGAGACCTGTGACTTTACGGTAGTTATCATGATCTGAATAGAAAACAGCAGGCCCCCGAGGCTGTTGTAAACCCGAATCTACTGTTTATGAGTTCACTACTTGTTTTCATTTATTTTAAATTGTACCATTAACTATTAGGTAGCATACATGTCACGGTGATGTGGTTTTAATGCCTAGTAATCGGATCAGGAATGTGCTTAATGACACAAATGTGACAGTGATATGCTTGTCAACAGCTGTAATCTGCAAAGGACTGCACAATGCATTTTCACAAGTTTGTCTTCTAATGTTTGGGGTTTCAGGACTACCTGGCTGTGTTGATGAAGTTGTATGTGTCTGTCCAGTGAGGGAGCAGGTCGCTGGCTTCCACATCGTACAGTCTGATGTTCATATAAGTGAAGGACTCTGGGAAAAAGTTGTCAATTTCCCTCGTCACATTCAGAATGTAGCCCACGCTGAAAAACATACAGACATGAATTTAGAGCCAAAGAGGTGACTCAGCAATACACAATTCAGTATTACCCTTATCACGAGACAATGAGAAATAGACAACAACAACAATACACAGAGCTATAGACAAATGTTGCTGGTGAAAACACTGACTTGTTTTTCTGCAGCTCCTCAATGTTAGCTGCATTCCACTCAGAGCCCTGAAACCAGATAAAGAAGTAGAGGTTCAGGGGACAAACAGCAAAGGGCCGACAGAGTCGTCTTCCCTATCGCTGTCAACACAGCTGTCTCACAAAGGGGAAGCTACGGTCACATGTCAACATCCTGGTGAAGGCTCACTTCCGTCAGTTTATTGACTGAAACATAAGAAAGACTTCTCACCATGCTGGTATAATAAAAGCTCATTACTGTCTTTGAAGCTTTGCAATCACTCACCAGGTAAAGGAAGTCAAATATTTTGGAGGGTTTGTCCATCTGAGCCATGGTGACCAAGATCTCATTGTCGATGTACTCCTTAAAGGGACTCATGTCGAAGCCTATCCTGGTCTCTAGGGCAGAGTGCACCTGCAGTGGAGAAGGAAAGATTCAAATTATACAGGCCAACACACATTCTCTTATTTCTGTAACCTTTTATTTTCTTCCCGTGTGTCTCACCATTTTAGACGTGAGGTTGTCCAGGTCTTCTGTCCTCATGACGTCTCTCAGGTGCTCTTTGATCAGCCCCTCGTTGGAAAGTCTCTCTGCCGAACTACCCGTGCAAGAAAAAGTGAAACTTAAGCACAAGCTGACATGCGTGTGTGCTAGGAATAAAAACAGACGAAAACATTAATTATATTTCCACATTCACAGAAGAGGGGGAATGTAACTAAATATATCATTTACTAAACTTAACTACAGTTTAGAAGTTTACTTACCCGTCTCCATAACTGTCCCTGCGGACCGACTCCAAGTCGTTCAAGACCTCCCACTCGTTGAGGCATAGGCGGTCCGACTCGATGTGCTGGTGGTAGTGCTGGGCCCACTCCAGGCCATTGCCTGGGATCAGCGCTGCATTGACCGCCCGCTCGCAGCACCCGTGCAAAGCCTGCAGCACTGACCTAACAGCGGAGAGGAGGACAGAAGACCATGTGTTTTTGAGGACACTAAAGACAAGAAGCTACAGAAGGTTGAAAATGCAAGATTTAAAGAGAGGTAAGGCATGTAGTTGTTGATGAGGTGCTTTAGGATGTGATGTGCTGGACGTCATATTCATTAACATATACATTAACGTTTTAACTTAACTCACCACATGGTCTGCATGGAAACAGGCTTAAAAATTCTGATATCTTCAGCTGTGGTCACGCTAAAACCGCTAAAAAAAGAGAGAAATAAAGAAGTATGAGCTACAATTCTAAGAATGGATAACAGAACTGAGGAAGTAACACTGATAAGAAGCGTCACTGGACTAAAAGGAAGAAGGCAGAAAGGTTATTCAGTGTAACTTAATGAAGACTCTTGTAAAGAACGTGGTGAAGGAAAATGTGAGGACAGCGAGTTGGAAGCGTGAACCATCCCGATGAGGGCGAACATGCTGGTGTGACATGGCAGCAGATCAGAGCATCTTATTTTGACAGTCTGCATGTGAAAGCAGATTAGTTGAAACGCAGCGGTCCACAGCAGAACTCGACTGTTTTTAGAGCTGCCAGCTCTCAGTTCCACATCCTCCTCTAAGCATCGACGGCTAAGAAAAACACTGTAATGAGTGACTACAAGCCAAAAAAACACTCTAAATCATTCTAATCAAAGCATAGCTGGATGTTATGGTCACAAAGATTTTCACTAAAAAATGAGTTGGAGTGGACATTTGGGGTTCTGGATGCACTATAACCCGCTAAACTCTCACTAACCTTTTCCTTACCGACACAGAAAGAAGCTAACCGTACTTTACTTTCATTTCATTGCAGAAACACATGATATCCAAGCTTATGTAAGGGTCTGAGTGACGGATAGGAGCAGTTGTAATTCACGGAGAATGATTCAGCTCCATAAATAGAGATGATTACGCATTCACATTATCTCTGGCCAGATTCCCAGACATCAGCCTGCACCGTCTGTGCTGCAACCTCACAAACTCCTTGCTTGTTCGTTTACAGTTTCAATTTATTCCCCATTCCCCTTTAAAAAAAAAAAAAAAAAAAAAAAAAAAGATTTCATACCCGTCTCCGTCCAGATACACTTGTGTGTCGCTCCATACTGGCAGAACCAGGCCGATGGTGCACTGATCGCTGCAAAGAGGGCGCAGAAACACAAGACCATGAAATACATTTGACTTTACAAGGCTAAACCAGAAATTATTAACGGAATGGAAATCTTATCTTTGGGACACAGTACACCTGCGTATCTTGGTTACACACACCTGTCTGGGTTGGGGAAATCCATGCCCAGCAGGGTGCTCTCTTGTTTGTTGCCAAGGGTGGAGACAACGATCAGATACCTGACTCTGACCGAGCTGACGGACTCCAACTGCACCGCCTACATGACAGCGTACAGAGGACGAGAGCAGCACAAAGGATGTGCGGAACAGAGAGGAGACAAAAGGGAGGGCAAGAGGAGTGAGGCCCAGAACAATTCATGTATTTTAAATGCAACATGTTGCAGTTTCCTCTGAAGTATAAAGTTACCTAATTAAACTAAATAAACCTGATAACACACAGTGAAAAATATCCTGTGCAGTATAGTTTCTTTGGCCTTCCTGGTAAAATCAAATCAGAAAAGTCAATGTTGTGTTTACAGAGAAACACAGATACTGGTTATAGTCCACTTAAAGGACCACATCTGTTCTATTTTCACATGTTTTGGCCCATTAATTCCACATCCTAGCAAACAATAACATCTTTATTCGACCAAGTTACACATTGATGCAATGGTGACACAGCTGAGAGTAAAGTGGTGTATTCAAATCCTTATGGGAAGCTATTAAACACCTTTACCCGAGATATGATTATGCAGACTGATAGAAAGGATAACAAGCTAAATTCTTTCTGCATGTCATTTTTCCACTGTTACTGATCTGATTTGCAGCATGCAGGTAAACACGAGGCCTCACCAGCTTCACGGTGTCTTCTGGTCGGAGCTGTTGAATCATGGCGTGAAGGTGTCTGCGCCGTCTGTCTGGAGCTCCACCGCCTTCCTTCACAGGAGACGGTGGAGTGGCAAAAGTCTCTTCATCGAGGCTCAACCGGTCGCCCTCTTCCAGCAGAAGGACTGCCCCCTTCACAAGGGCAAAGCTCTCCCTAAAGATGGATAGAGATCAGTTACTATCACGCTGCTGTAATCCACAAAATCATTCTTTTAGGACTGTAATTCAAAGACAACACAGGTGTACATCTACCTTTTCTGAAGTCTCCCTCTTCTTTGGTGGCTTTCATCCTTAAAAAAATCAAGTCAAGTAAATCACAAGAAAGCCTCATCAAGAAGACAAAAATGGAGTTATAGAAATATTTTGCTTTTCTTTGTGTGTGTGTGATTCAGTTTGTCACACTTTTTTTGCTTCAATGAAAATTTCATCCCATGGTATGTTCTGTACATTCCAGCAGACTGTACATTTCTGTTGATATATACTACTATTGTAATACACAATATGAGTAAATGTCCGTTTTTAATGTTCCCAAAGCAGCACGTTTCTAACTAGACGAGTACTGAAGTGTTGACACACTAACACATTTTCTGAGAACATTGGAGGCAAGTGTGTGTGTGTGTGTGTGTGTGTGTGTGAGAGAGATGTCTTTCCTGTTGAGAAGTGTGGACACAAAAGGCTGGAAAAAATGTTCAGTAATTCCTCGGGTGAAATGTGGTGCAACACAGATAAGGTGCAGTGGAAGACAGCCACACAGAGTGATATTTAAGCGGAGGGGAAAGGACACTAAGAAGTTCGGGGTAAAAACTGTAAAACTATATTGGTAGTGAAATTATAGAAGGATACGAAGTTAAGGAGAAATACAATGCAAGAGTGGGGAGGGGGGAAGAAACAAGAGAGAGAGAGAGAGAAGTAGCAACAAGGGTTCACAGAGAAAGAAACTTGAGACAGTAACATTACCTGTTACGCAACTGACAAGTCCAGACAGAGTCAAGAGAAAAAAAAAAGAAATTAAAGAGTAGAAGTGGGCAGGAGCCAGGAGAGGAACGATGAGGGTTTGAAGAAGAAGAAAAAAAAGGAGAGAATACAAGTTAAGATAGCAGAGTGATTAGATACTGTGACAAAATATGCAAGAAATGAGACTAGGACCCACAGTCAGGTCATTTATGGTTTAGTCGGCAATGACAGGCCTTGGATGTAAAGTTAAATAATCTTCATGATAGAGTGAAAGAATGACAGAAGATAAAGTGAGAAGACAGTGGCTGATGATACAGTGCTTACATGATTATATGCATCCATTGAAAAGCTACAGAGGCAGTGAGCATTTAGACAGACACGGTGATCCAACCACTGTAATGAATGTGAATGGCACTTTGATGATGAGGACTATATCTGTGGCATGTTAGGCCTGTAAGCCCACCAATGCGGTCACGTCCCTGGCAGCAATTGAAAAACAAAACAGCCTCTTTCTCTTCCAGGCAAACGTAGTGATGAGGGACACATCCAGGAATGTCTGCTCTCTACGCAGAGCGCAGAGCGTCCGGCATCAACAGCTCACATAGTTCTGAATCCCACTTTGTAAATAAAACTTAAAAAAAGAATAAGATATCTTAGGATATGATGCAAAATGCGCCAAACTTGTGTGTACAACACGGCGTGCGGATGAGTGAACTCACAGGAGCGGCGGAGATGGATGGGAGCCTGTGCAGTGTCAACAGAGCCATTGCAGCGTACAGCACTGTCTCCACTAAAGCTGGTGTTGAGGGCAGGCTCAGCAGGTTTCCTCGGCCAAAAGTGTGCCGTGGGCGTGGCCAATAGAGGTATTCTATCTCTGAAATGAAATGTGGATATTGGGGTTTGATTACAACTCATGAATAGGCTTTATATCAGAGACTCCTAAAGAGGCTGAGGAAATGAACTGTCCGCTTCAGGGAGTCCTATGAAGTAGAAGGAGTAGTTTCATAATAGTTTCACTGTTATAGAGGAAGAGTTGGGCAATGTGAGGATACATAACATGGGGTATATGTATTAGTCACATCTCTAGTTGTGTTCGGCCATCCTTGCTCAATGACCTTATTGGATTTAAAGGATATGTTTGCATCAATGTGGCATGACGTGCCTTGATACTTTGATAATTAAAAACATGTCATAATGTCAATATGTTTATCATACATACAAATACCAAGGTATAAACGATTTCATCCATCATCATGTTTGTCAATTTAATGTCATCCTTTACACTGGAACATTCCTTCAGTGCCACACACTTGTATTGAGTGCTTATTGTAGACTATAAAAATAACCAAAAGATTAAACAACCTAAATTACTAATTTAGTTCCTTCTTGCGCTTGTTGCATAGGGTGTAATGCTTGTTGATTAAGCATATAAGGAGCTGTCTCTCAGGTCATCAAGCAGAGTAATATTAGCCATTATAAATCTTAAGTTATATATATTGATCTTCTCCTAAAGGGGTTGTGTGGACTGCTGCCCATCTAACAGACACGGCTTTAGCTCGTGACATGCAGACACTACACTCAAGTGGGTAAAAACAAAGAAGTGGTTTGATCCTCACTGACGAGCTGACCGCGGTTCGTTACTGCAACCACAAACCAGCAGCTAGCCTCTTACAACCAGTCCAAGCTAACAGCTGACGCTAACGTTAGCTGCCGCAAACATGAATATCCACACATTTCTATTTCCTCACCTTTTCCAGACCGGGACCCCAGATCTTATTTCCTGCTTTCAAGTCTACTTGTTTGTTTCCTCGAGTGTCGAGTGCTCCTTTATTCCGCCCTCTGTCGCATGTGAGGGAGAAGTCTTCACCGTCTTACAGCTCTGCGGCTGCACCATGGGCTGCACTAGAGGAGTGATTACACCACTGAAGCAGCTCGAGCGCGAGGACGTGAAGGTCCGGAAGTGGACAATGACGTCAGACGCAAAGACAGTGTTTGGGGCACGTTGACCCCATAAACGATCCACTTGCCACAAACAATAACAAAAGGGCTTATTTGAAAAAATATTTAATTTAGTTACAGTTTTGGGATTTCAAGCTGGTTTATATAAGACGTACTTTATACAACATTGTCCCCTCCTACTTTTTTACACGATCCCAGGAAGTGAAATCGGGGAAATGTAAACTTGTCCTTACTCGGATGTGATGTTGGGGGAGAATAACAAGATAATAAAACAGCCTTTTACGACTATTTAACAACTGATATCCTAATAGAGAAGACGAATTTTTAAAATGTTGTATCTGACATTAAATTGGACAGTTAATTAGTGTAAGAATATCAATAAAATACGTCCTTCAGAGAAGATTATACAACCACCGGACCAACCGTCTACTCTCCACGCGCATGCGCAGTACTATGGAATCAAGTACTTCCTGATGTCCTGTGGAGGAAAGTGGAGTTTTCTCACAGTGTTGAGCTAAACGTTCAAGGTTAAAATCTGTCTGTGTTGACTGCGTGGACGTCCGTCCTCCCCTCATAGTTCTACTGTCTTCTGTCCGGAGAGGACATCACTCCATTTCGACCGTTAAATGAGATGCAGACAGTTGGAAAACTCATGAAAGTATTCGTCACGAGGCGCATCCCGCAGGAGGGGATGAAGATCCTGTCAGCGGCTGGAGTGTATGCACGTTTGTAGCTTCTGTAGTTTCACACATATCCATCGCTACAGTCATCTTCATCGGCCAGCCTTTATCTCTAAATCCATCTCGTGCATTTGGTCCCTTTCGGTCTCTAAACAGGTGCGAGGTGTCTCTGTGGGACTCTGATGAACCCGTGCAGAGGGCAGAGCTTCTCAAAGGTGTGCAGGGGGCTCATGGTCTGCTGTGTCTGCTGTCGGACAAGATCGATGCAGAGGTTCTGGATGCAGCAGGTACTCGTAATGTGTGTGTGTGTGTGTGTGTGTGTGTGAAACTGGGCCATTGTACTGATCAATCCATATATTTATTTTATTTCAGCAGGTAGTGATATGATACAGGCTGTCCTGGGTACATAGTTAAATAATAACCACAATAACTTTATTTATATAGCACTTTTTGAAACAAAGTAAAACAGTGCTTCACAGTATTCCAGACATAAAATATAAAACAAGATAAAAAAATATATAAACAACTACAAACAATGCCCTCAATTAAGAAAAAGCTGTACGATAATAGTGAGTTTCAATAAGAGATTTAAAAGAGGATCTTATATAAGATATTACCAGAGCCTATAGTATTTTGGGGGTATTTTTATGCTTTTATTACAGATGGTAGTAGAGAAATGAAGACAGAGAGAGGCACCAAAGGTCCCCACTTCACTCTTCACCCCTAAGCTACCAGCCTCTACTTTGATTTAACAATTTAAGACAATGAAACATGAACAATTCTAATGATGTGAAACAGAGAAAGCAACACATTCAAACAACCAGAGTTTCTTTGCATAGTGAAATATTATATAATTATTAATTGATTATCCAAATTGTTGAAGATTATCTCTTTTTGATGAGCTAATTGATCAATCCACTAATGATTTCAGCTCTAATTAAAACATATCAAACATTAAGTGTCTAGATTGAAGTGTTTCATCTGGTCTGTCTGTGATTCCAGGGCCAAACCTGAAAGTAATCAGCACCCTGTCCGTGGGATTTGACCACTTGGCACTTGACGAAGTCAAAAAACGGTAGCTCATGTTTATTAAAATATCCTTCCACCAGTAGGGTGATGTGTCAAGTGGCCTCTGAGTTAAATTGGTGTCCATTTCCAACAGTGGTATACGTGTTGGATACACTCCAGACGTCCTGACTGACGCCACAGCAGAACTGACCGTAGGTCTGCTGCTGGCCACTGCTCGCAGATTACCAGAGGGAGTGGAGGAGGTCAAAAAGTCAGTCTCACCAAGTTCCACATTCACACTAATCACTGTCAAATTTGATTGAGTGACACAGTGGTCATATAGTCTTGTCCTTTCTCTCTCAGTGGAGGCTGGAGCTCATGGAAGCCTCTCTGGCTGTGTGGTTATGGTCTGTCTGGCAGCACAGTAGGAGTCATTGGCTTGGGACGCATTGGTAAGGCTTGATGTTGCTGCTTCATTTACTTTGACACGTTAAATTCATGATAATAGGATATATATCATATGACTTGATACTGTAGCCAAATCCAGTGTTGTCACACCTAACCCCGACAAAGTTAGGGCTGGTCGGTGAACTGGTTGTGCTTGTGTTCAGGCATGGCCATTGCTCGGAGACTCATGCCCTTTGGAGTGAACAGGCTGCTGTACTCTGGGAGAACAGCCAAAGCCTACGCTGCTGAGGTGAAAGGAGAGTTTGGTAAGAAAAAGGAGAGAAACGTACACAGTGAAAGGATGACAGAAGAAGTGAAAATCAAATAAGATTATAAAACTATGAGGGTTTTGGTTAGACGGTCTGTGTATTTGATGTGTTTCCTCTTTTGTTCCTCCTGCTCTCCTCTGTTGGACAGTTCCCCTGGACACACTCCTGTCTGAGAGTGACTTCATTGTTGTTTCCTGCTCCCTGACGCCAGAAACCCTGGGCTTGTGTGACAAGGCCTTCTTCAGCAAGATGAAAAACACGGCAGTCTTCGTCAACTCAAGCAGGTGAACTTCCAAAGCAGCGCAAACATGGGAAAAGCATGGGTTTGGATGGGTGTGTAAAAGATGTCATGTATTTCTGACTCCGGCTGTGTTTGCGGTTAAAATACGTAAAGATGAAGATGTGGTGAATTACTGGTTTTAGGGGAACTGTGGTGAACCAGGAGGATCTGTACGAGGCTTTGAGCAGCGGACAGATAGCTGCAGCTGGACTAGACGTCACAACACCTGAGCCACTCCCAACACACCACCCTCTTCTGACGTTAAAAAACTGTGGTGAGTGGACAGGATGTGAAGCCTCTTTTCCCACTTGACCTCCTTGCGATTGTCTTTTTAATGGAATTGTCTGTCCTCTCCTTTCTTATACAGTGGTGTTGCCACATATCGGCAGTGCCACCTACTCCACGAGAGGCATCATGGGAGCTTTGTCAGCTCAAAACCTGCTGGGAGGTTTGCAGGGCACAGACATGCCCAGCGAACTCACCTTCTAGCCCCTGAAACTGCTGCGCTGTGCCTACTGCCTCCTCTGGTGCTGCAGTAACAGATACAAGTAATGTGCTGGTAATGATCTCCTATGTGAGGTCAAAATGAAGGGATGGAAAAAGAAGAATTCTAATGTAGTTTAGGTAATGCTCAGATACATGTGTACATCATGTCGGTGTTAACTTGATTTAGTTTCATCCTGTCACAGGTACTGAGTTTTATTATACAGTGGGCATTTTTGAGGAATGAAATGCTCGCTGGAAGGTTTTGTCATCTCAGACGTGTACATTCAAGTTCTCCAAAAAGAGACTAATGAACAAACTAGCAGCACTCCTTAATATTAGCTCTTATCAGAACACACTATACATGCTTAGAATGGCAGTTACACTGAAAAAAAACATTTCTCATGTTCTGCTTGCCATAAAGGTTAGCGTTATACCTCTTAGTTTGCACTTTATTCAGATGTAAATGGTGTCAATCATGCTACAAAACAGTACAACGCTCCAGTTCTGTGTAAAATGTGATTTCTCTGAATAATAAAAAGTTATGGCCCAGTTAAAATGTAATGCTGAGTGTGTGTGTTTAGAAATGTATCATGCTCAAAATAGATTGATGATCAATAAAAAATACAATAAATAATTTATTATTTTATCACTCAATGTCATTTTTTAGCACCAGTCAAGGAGGATATTTTCAGTGCATTCACATCAGTTTGGCAACATTTGTATTTGTTCCGTTTTATGGAATCATTTTCAACAAACAACATGGTTGAGAACATTAAAAACATTAAAAATGTAAGCATTACATTAGCGAATTGACTTTGAATTCATGTTGCATAAAATCCAAAATGAATCAGGGAAGTGTGTTGGGTAATAAATAATCTAGTTCACAGAGTACATTTTTTCAAAGAATTGCATTGAGTCGTGCGACTCCAGCGTCTGTAAGGTGAGTGCAGGTCACAGCAGGGTATCTGCGAAACATGGATCCTCTTTCCAGTTCAGGCAGGTATTTTTCGAGTGCTTATACAGATGAGAGGACTGGCTGAAGCGTTTGCCACACTTTGGACAGGGGTAGGGCTTTTCTCCCGTGTGGACCCGAATGTGTTTCTTACAGTCAGTCAGGTTCATGAAGGTCTTACAGCAGATTTTGCATGCGTACTTCTTCTCCCCTTCCACCAACAGCACGAGGTCTTCAGCAGCTGCTTTCTTGCACTTGGACAGAACGTCCTCTGAAGCTCTGGTGAGAAACGGCCGTTCAGCAGCGTCCCCCGCCGATGCCGAGGAACCATCTGTGCCTGCTTCTGATCCGGGTGGCACTTTAGGGGCGATGCGACGGAAGGTTGTTGCCCCTGAGCTTTTCCCGGCCCTGGAGGGTTGGATGAGGGAGGTTTCCAGACCAAGGCCTGGTCTGATGCCACTCAGGAACCCTGCTAAAGAGTTCTGGCTGGGCTGGAGGATGAGTGTGTCACTGAAACCAGGGCCCTGAGTTGGGAGAAGCTGCTGCAAGGGGACAGGGGTTACTGGGAAAACGAGTGAGGAATCAGAACACTGAGCAGAAGAGACTTCTTCTGAATTTTGATACAGCTCCCCAGTATCTCCAGCAGCTGCAGGAGCATCACTGGCAGTGGCGGCAGCGGTAGCGGCAGCAGTGAGGCTAGCTAGGCTGTCTTCTTCCTCCAAAGCTCCCAGTACACTTTCACTACTGGGATTGAGGAAGCAGGAAAAGGCAAGTTCTGACAGGCTGTCTAGGCCTTCACTGTCTACTGACCCGTCACCCAAATGTCCAGCCTCTCTCTGTGCGTCGGTTTGAAGATCTGCGCACAGCTGAGATTGTAAAGAGCTAACATCACACTCGGTTGGGCAGACTGTGGCCATTTTCTCCTCATTTAGTTGTGCGTCAAAATGGTCTGTGCAGTCTTGTGGTGGAGATAGAGGAGAATTGTTTGCAAGACCTGGGGAGTATGAGGTCAGGTTTTCCTTTTTCACCTCAATCATCAACTTTGGCTCGTCTCCCTCCTCCTCCCCTTCTTCTCCCACCTTTACTTTAACCACGGTGTCTCCCTCTGTATCTCCACCCTTCTTCCACGCAGCTACACCTCCCATGCTGCAGTCCGATTGGCTCGGCAGCTGGATCTCCTCCGACTCTCCCTTAGTTGCTTCATATTTCTCCTCCACCTCCTCCTCCTCCTCCTCGCCTCGGCTCTCCCAGAGTCCGTACGTGGTCTTCAGGCAGTCTGGGGACAGCAGCTCCTCTCCACCCTCCTCTGCACTGACGGTGCTTCTAGTTACAGTAGGTGAACACTCCTTATAGTTTCCCTCAGCCAGCCTGTAGGACCTCTTTCTGCCACCGAGCCCATCCTCGTCAGACTTCCTCTTGTGCCTCAAAGATGGCGCAGCACTCTGCTCCCCACTGATTTGACACCTCATCCCCTGGTCTTCAACCCCACCAGACTGACTAACCTCCACTCCCACTTCCTCCTCATCCATGTACTCCTCCATGACAGATGTGGCCTGTTGCAGCAAGGCCGACGATGGATGCTGCTGCTGCTGTTGTTGCACTGACCTCCAGCCTTTCGGGGGCGATGCAGGAAAGTTTTGCCTGGACAGGTGGAGCTTGCAGGCCTTGACCACAGTGTTGAGATGCAGGTGTGATGCCGCCAACAGCACATCCATCACGTTGGAGGCCCCCGGAGAGAGCGTGGAGGTGTAAATCATGTCGAGCAAGGTGGAGAAGGCCTCTGGGGTCACCACCTCCGGATCTAGCTCCATCACACTGGGGCCCCCGCCTCCACCTAAGTCAGCTCCTGGTCTGCCCACCTCATCACCACTGTCATTGGAGCTCAGAAGAGCCCTGAAGTGGGAGCTGCATGCGGCCAGGATGGAGCTGTGAGCCTGGAAGCTCTGGCCTCCAACCACCACGACGCAGTCACACAGCTGAGCATGGAGGCGCTGGTGGTTGAGCTGCTTGAAAATATGCTGGAAATGACCTGGAAAGTCCATAATAGGCGGTGGGGTGTGTTGTTATTTAATAGAACACGTGTTATTTTGCAGCATCCGTTCCGCTATTTGCAATACAATAACACAACGGTCATTGTCAGGAACAACGCTGTCAAACGCTTGTTTTTATCTGCTGAAAATGTCATCCGGCTGACAGGACGGTGACATTTCTCAGGAGCCTACCTCCGACGTGAAATGTATTGTCTGTTGTTGTCGCAGGGTTTCCGACAGATGCTCTGGAGAATGGGCGGGCCTGGTCCAACAAAGGATGCGGCGCGGTCTCAAGCTTTGTCTCCGAGAACAGCCGGATATCTGCACAGCGGTTCTTTTCCTGCTAACTCAAATATAATATCCAAAATTGTACCTTTTTTTTTTTTATGGTTACTATTCATGTTACTGTTTCAGAGCGCTCACACCATCAGCGGGTTTAGCCTCCACTGTCGACGCCTCCATCGTTTGTCTCGTTCAGCTTCAGAATAACACGACACCGCCCCCAGGTGATGATCTTCTGAAAGTGTATTTAAATTTAGGTACACCTTTTCATAGCTGGTAAAAACTAGCTGATTAAATAATATTGTAATGATTCCTGCACACTGCAAGTCAGATATATTTTACTATGTTTTGTACATTTCAACCTTTATTATTAAAAGGTAAATTGTAAAGTGTGCTTGTACTAATTAAGATTCCAATTCTGAACTGACAGTTTGCCAATTGATACTGTTTTAAATGTTAGAGCACCCTAAGACCATCAGCAGCCATCACGGGAGTTACTGAGAAATTTACATTGAAGACACAAACTGTCTTTGAGCAGTATGGCCTACACTATAAATACCAGTAATCATGACAGGTTAATAAATGACATGCATTTAAAGGCCAATCCTAAAGTTGAATAGTAGAGGGTATCAGAAAATTGTTGTTGCTGCACGTGTCAGTTATAAAGAATATAAGTAAACAGTGAAACACTTCCCAATCCTTTCTTGGTCACCATTTTTATTTTCAGTGATTACATTAAGATTTGAAATTCATTCATGAAAATGTTCGCCTCAACAGTGTACATGTGTAATGCAGTTTGACAGTGTACGTTCAAAGACAGACAAAATAAACATGGTTTCCTTTTAACGTGCGAACACGGCAGGCACACTCGCTCTCAAACTTTGCATTTAACAATAATGACAACGTTTAACAAGAAAGACAGACTAAAGTTTACAAAAAGGAATAAGACAGGGGACATGAGAACAAAGGTGTTTCCTCGGGTGCAGTGATGGACAGACACTGGTTGTCTCCAACACAATTAGCTGCAATGGCCCCAGTTGTCTGCTGCTGATGATCCATACTGTCTGGTGGAGTAAGCGCTCAGTGGATGAGACTTGATGCTCTGCTCATATGCTGTCCAGCTTCTTTAAAACATATGGGGCTGTAAACACAGAAAACACAGATGATTAGATTATTATCTTAATGATATATTTATCTTCTCTGGGATTAAGGCCATTTGGCTAGAGTTGTTGTGAGATAGTGTATACTATACACGACAAATAACCTATATTTTGGTGGTTACTGTAGTGCATACATTGATTATCACATGCACAAGGTGACCAAACACTATTGTAATTATCAGTGAAGCACTCACAACATGTTAGTATTTCGCTAAATGTCAATGTCATCTGCCTGTACTCACTGGCTCTGAGAAGGACGACGTAAAGAAGAAAGTTTCGTAAAGATGAGACGACATCTTGTCGCATTTTCCTCTTCATCTCCTCTGGGTCCATTTTAGGGCCGAGTCCTTCAAGTTTGAACATTATCGCTGTGGTTTAACTGGGTTTTGTTCCTCGGTCTGCCTTTCGTGTTGAGAATTCACCGTCTCAGGAGTGTGCGTGAAATAATCTACACCGGAAGTACGTACAACGGAAGTCGCGAAGTTCGACGGTGCGCATGGAGGGACAAATCAAAAAGGCAAAAATTAAATGTCCGCCCCCTAGTATTGATTTAGTTAAATATGGCAGAAATATATGATTTTACTGTTTTTATTTAAATTTGGTTGGTTTAAAAATGAATCTGTATCCCTTGAATAATTCGTGTTCATGTTCTGTCCTGTAAATATTAAGGATGCGTACGTCCTGTTAGGGGGGAGGAAACACTATGGTCGTATCCACTAGTATTACAGGGAGTCCGACTCTGCAAACCAAAGCATTTAATTATTGAGGAAAATCACTTTAAAAATGTATTTTGGATGTGGTCAGATCAATAAACTAGGGTAAAGTTTGACAAATAAATTTAGGACTATGCACATTTATATATTGACATGGGGTCTCACAAGACAGCAATGCAGGATCCACTATGAGGACTTTATCATTTGAGTTTATATTGTGATTAAGTGGTGCAGAATGCCCAACAAATTTATAATTAATTAAATTACCACAGACCAGCTGACACATAATGGATATTGGGCCTATGGGGCATCTGGGGCTCCTGGGGCAGTTTTCTCACTTTGCCGGGTGGGTATTCAAGCCCTGCTTTGGTTTTGGAATCATGGTGTTCATTGAATCAAGGGGATAAAATGATGTAAAATATGTTGTTGAACTGAATCAATTCCAACTTAATTTTATTCCACCACATCAGACATGGTGAATTCCTTATAAATAAACATAAAAAGTAGATTATTATTATAATCATGAGTATTGTTATTATTACTTTTATTATGATTATGATTATTCTTTTTGTTACTGTATGTTGGATGAGCTGACCTTGCGGAGGAGGGTGGGGGTCCTCCGGGCAGACAGCGGAGGAGGCAGGGATGAGAGAGACGAACAGAGGGAGGGGGTGGGTTATTTCTGAGCTCAGGGCCGAGGATTAGGCAGCGAGCAGTCCCAGTACGATGACAGCATCCAGCATATAGCCAAACCCCCCACACCACATCACCACCATCATCCAGCCCGGGTGGACGCCGCGGATATTTTTGAGAATCAAACATCGTTTCCCTTCAAATTCTCCGCATCGCTGCTCTTTTTGGGGGATAACCATCCCAGACTCCCGGTCCGTCTGTCTCCTACTCAGACGCACTAGGTGAGTTTTCTCGGTATTTCCCAGTGTTATTGTCTGATGAAGGAGCGCCCGGCTGTTCACGGAGCCGCCTGCACCTTGCATCCATTCCTGCCGTTTGGACTGATTTTTTTTTATCACAGCGAAATGAATGATTTAAACTGACGGTCGTTTTCACAACGCCTGCAGGCTACACCCATGTCCCCGTTTGAGGGAGGCGGTGGAGAGATTTAAATCCGATTAAGATTATAAAGGTAACAAAAGACTGACCTTTTTTTTCTTTGTTTAGCCCCCTGGTTTGACCGGCATGGCTGTGCCAGTGATCAGAGTTAGTGTTTGGTCAGTGCGATGGTAAATATTGATTATTAAAAAGGTCATCAATAACGCATTTACGAGCGATAGACACGGTCAATAGCATACTCTAGTTCATTCTATTATTGGGAATATACATCGCAAGGCTACTGTACAGAATTACAGTCAACATTCTGGCCATTTTTGTGACACGCTGAATGGCATTCATTCTACATCATGAACACACGTCTTATGTAGCGATAGTGGAGAGCCATGCTGCCGTATGCGCAGTGAAATCACCGTCGCTGGCTACAGATTGGGAACGAACGGACTAAAATCCTGCCGGATCAGGGGGCTACCGGGAGTCTGGGTAGTAAAACACGCACATTATGAATGGGCGTAGGCGATGTGTGCAGCCACCCCGGGACAGTCGCTTCTCCTTCTATTTCTTTGCTCATATCCTTCGGCCAGCAGCATGCCTCTTTTCTTGCGCTCTCCCGTGCCGTGCCGGGCATGACAAGCGCAACACAACTAGACCGGAACAATGCGTTTTGCTGTTCTGGGGCCTTCATTTAATGCATGACATGATTTAATATGACCGCTGGTTACGGTTCCATTTAAACACGTGTTATACGGCGGCCTTAACTGTGCATAGAGACATCACTTTAGTGAATCATTGCTTGTCTTTTTTAACAGCATCATTTGCATCTAAACACACACACACACACACACACACACACACACACACACACACACACA
>NW_022280049.1:445352-455867 GCF_004355925.1 Anarrhichthys ocellatus | reverse complement strand
CACACACACACACACACACACACACACACACACACACACACACACACCCACACACACACACACACACAGACAGAGATGCACACATAATGAATGAATGCCATTTTGTCCCTCATGAGCAGCCTAGCTGTGGATGCTGAGTGTTTTCCTTTCACTCTTGTGGTCACTGAGAGTGTTTGGCTGTGCTCTGCCACTCCTGCAGGCCCTGTGCTATGACTCAGGGATGTATGCTACAACATGTGATGGGAGTTGCTATTCCGAGGACAGTCTGCCCAAGGAAAAAACACGACAGGCAGAACTTGCACATCAGGAGAGCCTTGATGCCTAGCTGCATTAGCCTCGATCTGCCCCACTGACTGCTCCCCTGTCCCACTTACGGTATATTGAAGCCAGCCAGTCCTCTCCCCCTCTCTTCATCTTTAGTCTTGGCTTCATGTCTCCAGGGCACACTGTGTAGCTGGGTTGGTGTTTGCTGCTGCAGCCCAATCCATGAACCAACTGATCATTAGATCGATCGATAATTGAAGCTGTTCAGAAATGTGATTCATTTTGTTACTGCCACTGGCCACTGGAAGCTGTTGATCAATCAATATTGGTGTTGCTTAGTCAAGGAGTTCAATTATTTCATGGGTCAGGGGTTGCATTGGTGTATGATAACGGTAGTGGGTGGATGGATTGATATATTGATGGATGGATTGATTGATGTATAGTACAGATGAATATACTGTAAATGTGTATTTTTCCTTCAAACTGTATCAGTATTACTCCTACAGAGGAAAAATTAGACATGACCTCATTGATGTGACAGCTCCATGGTGATGGCACACTTGACTGGCAGTGGCGCCATAATGTAGGCCAGCTCTATTTATGAACATATAGTGAAACATTAGGAGTATGAAAAGACTAAAACAATCATAAAGCCTATAAGTTAATAATCAGCTCTACCAAGTGTATTCCCCTTTATTCTGCTTTGTGATATGAAATATTAAAGTCGTACCGTGGCTATATGTACTGTAAGTATTATTCCAAAGCCTAGAGGACTATAGCTGCTGGCTCACTGGCTGCCCTCATATTACTTTTATTTAATGATAAGAACTCTATTGTGCCGTTTTTGAAGGATCACTGAGTTGAAGGAAATTGGCTCAGACAGCAACAGAAGAAGAGATGCAGACAGTTTTCCAGACTTGCAACATCTCTCATCCTCTAACATCCAAAGATCTTCCTCTCGCCTTCTGTCTCGCTGTCTGTCTCTCTCCGGAACCATCAGAACCACCAATAGAGATCTGTAACACAATGCAGCACACTATTAATCTTCAAAAGACCCATTATTTAATAGTGCACTGGGGAACTCAAGCCTCGCCAGGTCGCAGATGAAAGGGGAAATGAAATGAGCGGCACACAGAGAGCCCTGTCTTCATAATGCTAATGGAATGAGCTGACAGGCTGAATGAAGTAAAGGGAGATGTGATTATGTCTGGAGGACAGACAATTAACCAGCAAAAACACAACAAGCAGCAGTGAAGCAATCAACAGACTTAAACAAGCCACCAAGCTGTTGTTTGACAGTTGACTGTAATAGTGTTTGTTTTTCTATTATTCCTTTGGTGAACTTCAGTGCAAGATGATTTTATTTAAATGTGTTATTTTAACAGGGACAAGTAGGCTACATATAACCATACAGACAGTATATAAAGCCTGGCTTGTTTACAACGTCCCTACAGTCTACAGCTGTGCTAGCTGCCTGTGCCTATCCATATGGTAGATTTTAAGATACTTTACTGGATAAGTTTTGACGTTCTGGTGGCACGAGAGGAAAAGTCAGGGTCCCAATAAAGTTATTAGACTTTGTCCCATGGGGAGCATGCATGTCAGTACTAAATGGTGGTGATGAGTGTAATCCTCAGTAATATAACACATCCTCTCTATGGTGAATATGCTGTCTGATGTCTGTCTTTACCTGATATGTCTTTAGTTCTATTTGTCTCACAGTTGTCATGGACAGAAAATACCTTTCGTAAAGGATGAGAAACGCTACTTACTGAATTTTCAGTCTAACTTGAGTTTGAAATAATTTCAGTCATGATGCATTTTGAGTTTTTGTGAATAAGGAGTTCCACATATTGCTCCTCTCAACTGAAAAAAACATCTATCCAAATTTGATTTGAATGAAAGGACATCTTACAGTTCCCTATCGGTGCACCCTGAGCCCCTCAGGATCCAGGTTATTTAGACGTTCAGGATAAGTCGAATGAAGTGATCAAAGCTGATTATTTAATTTGTTCAAAACATGGAAGTGGTGAGATCTTATTAGCTTCCTATCCAAAATTCCAATGTACTGATTATTGTAGAAGCTGCTTGCGACCATGACGTTTCACAATAACTGTAATAAGATCATGAAATGCAAAATATATTTGTAGCATATTCTCTGATGAGTGTAAATGTATTTGAATTGGCTCTTGAAACTTTCCTCAACATTTTTATGTCTCAAACTTTTGATGGGAATCGTAATATATATTTTTCTCCCAAAGCCTGTTCAATTAAAGGTTTATTGACCTTTATGTAAACTTCCAACAAGAATCAACCCCAGAATTAAAAGCAGAGCATATCGTCTGTATTTCATTTGTCTGCTGTCTTCTGCAAAGCGATCATGAATCTTTGGAGTATTTATTGTCGGCTTTACTTGTTGTTCCTCACAATTTAAGCAATCCAGCTGCCCCACATGAATCTCACACCTCAAATCATCCAGATATTCACACACACACACACAGTATTTTGTGCCACGTGTGCTGCTGTTGGAGTGTTCGCTGAGCTCTGTTTCAAACTTTGTTGCCAGCAACTGTGAGTCAAAATGAATTGTTGAGTTGCTGAACCAACCCCTGCTGCTTCTACCCAGCGCCCCATGTGGTGCAGCTGTATCCGGTGTGTCATATTCAGCTGGAGGGGGTGTGTGTTTCTGTGTGTGTGTGTGACAGATTGAGAGCACGTTGTCAATAACAGCCAACTGGCCCTTCCTAAATAAAAGCTGTCGTTCAGTCAGCGAGCAAGGCTTCTGCTGGAATCTGTTTACCGATTGTATAACACTCACTTATCATATTAAGCCCTGTGCGTTGTGTGTTGTGTGTATGTACATGCATGTGGTGTGTGCTTGAGTGTTTGAAACCACAGTGTGTCCAATTGCTGAGTCCAGTCATAATTCATTACAGCGGGGAGCTGATTGATAAGAATTTAAGTTATTACTGATAAATTCATCCTGTCAGTCAGATTGTCATATCCATGAGCTCTTATTGTGTCATGTAGCAGAGCAGCAGCTGTATCTGGGCATTTTTTCTCACACTTCATGTCCCAATGCAACTTCCGCAGACCCTGTCTAAGTTGGTCTGACCTACCGTATGAACTGCATGTGTGCTCATACCAGGCGACGGGATTGAATAACTGACTGACCGAGACAGAGAGACATTGTGTGGGCAAATGAGCAGAGAAGGGCGGACATTGTCTCAGAAAAATGAGACACAGACATCGACACAGAGAGATACAGTCTCTCAGATACAGGAGGAGAGAAGGGAGAAAGAGTGAAAGGTCTGCCGATGAGCTGTGTTTGTGGGCAGCTTGGGGACTTAAGGACAGCGGAGGACAGGATTCACGATTACTATTGATTCAGAACCAGATTGGGAGCAAACTCATCGCCAGCTCGCAGACGCACAAGTTTTACTTTGGATTTGAAAGCGCTGTTACATCATTAGAAAGAGGGAACGAAGTCTTAATTCAAGCCACCTTATAGTGGTGGGAAAGTATAAAACAGCATTAGAAATGTCCCAATGCTACAGGTCTGCTGTTTTGGTTCTTTAACCATACGTCAATGTCTGTTGCCTGACCTTGTTTGCTTTCGGTTGGTGGAGAAGCGCTGCAATGATCAGATTTGTTTCCACTGCTTCTTGTGGACAGACTCCTTTACGTCTCACTGTAGATACTTTTGTTCTTTCTTTTCTTCTCCTGCAGCTTTATTTCCCCGTTTCTTTGCCTCTGCCCTCTTTAAAATTCTCCCCCTCTACTCCCCCCTGCAATATCCTGTCCTTTCTCTCTTTTCTATGCCTAGACCAATTCTCTTTTCTGTATCCCTTCCCCTTTTCTCAGCCCCTCAGAGTCCCCTCCCCTCTCCCCCCTTCCTCACCTCTACAACCCCCTTACGTCTTTCCTGTGTGTTTCTCTTCTTCTCCGCTCTTCTTCTTGTTGGCAAAGAGGTAGAAGGAGGCGGTCGGAGGCTAGCTGCATTAGCTACATGCATTATTCATGTGCCCTGCAGTCTGTGTGGGTCTAGGTCTTCTGCTGGCTTTTCACTGGGACACATGGGCCTTGTGAAAGAGCTCTGTGTGTGGGACACAGGGCCTGATGGAAGAGCTGCACAGACGAGACTATCAATTCCTTGATTCCTGCTCCCTCTTGTAGATGAAAGCCCCAGGGAGTGAGAGTTTACTTCGCAGATCAACATTTAAGTACAACATGGTGTGGTTTCCTTGGACAAGATCAAGAATGTTTATTCAGTGTCTCTCCCAATTTAACAGCCAGGCTTTCCACAACAAAGCTTTTCCCAAGTGTGTTTTTCTCCCCGAACCAGAGGCCAGCTAAGGTTTCAGCCATATCTGCCCTGATGTTCATATGAAAGACTTGTCCTATTTTATCCTTGGCAAAGATCTGTCCCTGGCTGCCATTTTTCTATTTCCACCACATCGGGATTCACAAGCCTTCCTCTTTGCTTTTAGAGTGCCCCCAGTAAGAACTGTTAACTGAACTGGGCGGTATGAAATTTTAATTTAGACAACCAGACGGAGATGGAGTGCCTCGTCTCCACATCGCCATGTCCCTTTGAGGCTGTCGAGGAGTAGAGAGAGGGAGCGGGAGAGAGAGACAGAGAGAGAGAGAGAGAGAGAGAGGGAGAGAGAGAGAGAGAGAGAGAGAGAGAGAGAGAGAGAGAGAGAGAGCCTTGGGGACCAGAGGAGGGGCCTCTTGGAAAACATAGCTGGTTTGGACTCACATCTGCCTTACTTGACATACTTGTGTGTTCACTCTGAAAACATCAACAACTGGAATATAGTTCTGTTACTTGTAAACAGGTTCAAAAATCAAGGCAGATACAGCTGATCTGACTTAATCACGCTCTAATTATAAAAATGAACTCGTCATGTGGTTATGCATCTTGTTTATGGGTTTTGACAGGTCTCCCTGAGAGTGATGCTCTGCTCTGCACAGGTGGCCGCACCAAATTGGGATTGGCCCTAATGATCACGAGGACCCCCCTCCACCTCTTTTCAGCCAATCCTAGAGGGGCAGCAGAGCTGATGTCTCAGAGGGCGAGAGGGTATTTGTGTTCTGGAGTCCTGAAGAGACAAGCCACATCACGGTGAGTCACACTCTCACAGTCTTCAGTTGAATTGTGCTTCTTTCTCAAAATATGTGGACAAGATTGTGCAGGTTTCTTGAGGACAGTATATAGGCCTATGTCAAATCCTTCTCTGCCTTTTCCAGAGGCTTACCACATGTAATTAATGTGAAGTAGCCCTACCTTATTCTTTTAGAATATTTCATTGTTAAGATGTGCATTTCAAGGGTTGATACATATACACTAATTCACACTAATATCTGCTTTGGTAACGTTACAAAGGTGGGCTTTTATTGTGTGAGCGAGGATAGCAAACCCTTGGATCAAGTGCTAAAGATGTGCATGTATATGAGAAATGGCTGGCTGCTGCTGCCCAGAGAGACTGTCATCGGAGATGACTACCTGACTCGGCAAGGACAGTGAGGGTGAGAGAAAGAGAGAGAGAGGGGGGAAAATAAAAGACAGAAGAGAGAAAGAAGGAGAATGACAGCAAAAAGAACGAGGGTCTCTAATCCTCTTTAAGGACAGACCTACACTCCATGCTTTACTAATACTGAGGCAGACAAGTCATCGCTGGCAGAGACAAGCTGAAATCTGTTGTAGATGATTGTTTAAAGTAAAGATAAATTAATTTAGTATTATATCTCATGAAAATGACCTAAACTGCTTGAAGTACTCTATTGATTGCAATACAGGGTGTATTGTCTTCCTGTTAACCCTAACTCAAAGTACAATGAGGCAATTGCGATGTTATGGCTTTATCTTCCTTCTCACTCCACAAAGTCTTGTCTTAAAATGCCTCATACAAATGTGGCAGATGGCCAGAAAGTTATTGCGCTCCTTTAAGATCTTAACAAAAGTCTTGGCTTGCAAAAGTTACCTGCATTCTTTCAGAGAGCCAATCAAACTAAGCTCTCTGCAGCTGTCTGCTGAGGCCAAGGTACGGATCATTAGGATTCAGGGGCACATTCGTCATCATTAACTGTATTGATCAGGTCTGGGCCGCCACTCTTTCGCGTCCCTGCCAAAGTTTCCCTCGCTTTTCTCTGCCTCACGGGGTGAAAGAGTCCAACACAGATATGAAGAGAAGAAGAAGTACATCATTAGAAAGTGGAAAAACAATGTCTCATCACCATGATGCCAAACAAATGAAACAGCTACTTACTCTAAATAATCAAAAACACATTGAAATCTGATTCCACAACACGTCCCTGCCCTCCAAAATATTTGTTGCTGTTACACAAAGCACAAAAGAAACATGAACATGAATAATGCAGCACCCTGTCAAGGAATTATTAGACGCTCTTCAAGCTCAAAGCCAGCGTATTGATTGGCTGACAGAAACAAAACACAGTTGAGGAGAATCGTACGTCTTGAGGTTTGGTAAGGATTCAATGCTGACCAGCTTTGCCTCCCTGGGGTTTGACCGAGCCCTCCATCCTTCATTATGTCCCGATAGCCCCCTGTGTAAAGGGCAGAAGAAAGTACGCAGCTGCAGATTTGTAGTGAACATGCAGATTGTAGCATATTTACGTTGAACTCTTTGTGAATCCTGTTATTGTGTGATGGTGCAGTTGTTGAGAATCAGGTAATTTAAGCAAATGTGTGTGTGACGTGTTGTTGTTCATGCTGACTACACTCCCACACCCCTCTCTTTTCCTCATTCAGCCTTCCTTGTTCTGTTCACATATCTGATTATTCATCGTATTCAAGGCACGCTACATGCTCTGAATACCAAAACAGAGCAGATGAAATGCAAATTTAGCTGAAGCCCAATGCTTGTGCTGAATGCATAGTCCAACAAGACAGAGCTTAATTCTAAGCAGTTTCTAACTTATTTTCTGTCTCCAAATCCTTTCATCTTCTCTCCACGTCTCCCTTTCTCTCTGTGTTCAGCTTGTTGGAATTATGTCTGTAGCTCATAAGCTTTTCTCTTTTTGTCTCTTTAGATAAATGGAGGAGAAGGAGCGATGTAGGAGCAGGTCTCCAGCTCGGAGAACCAGCCGGGTGCAGCAGGTGGTGGGAACAATAATACGACGTACCCGAGAGTCGCTTAGCAGGTACAGCATGAACAAGGGTCAGAGCTCAGGGGGAAAAATCCAATCCAAATGTTTGTAAAAGTAATACATTTGAATGATCAATACCCCCTGTGAGATTGCTCCAACTTTTGCATCTGAAAATGGAGTAGGTTTTGATGGAAAAACAACTGAGTATGCAGAAGTAAATGTTGGCACCACATAAACCACTGCGGCAACAACTAAAACGACTTATATTGTAAACAACCAAACAATCGAGTTTGGAGAGTGGAGAAAACAGCTCCCTCCACTTCTAGATCTGCTGCCAGATTCTGTAGTGGAGAAGAAGAAGTGTGGGAGGTGTGGTATATATATCATTTAAGATTTAAAAGAGAGTAGCTGTACAGATGGTGTGTTTTATAGCTGAGAAAATATACTGCTATTGACAAATTCAGAAGAAAATGTAAGAAAGTAAAAAGTTGATTTCTTAAGCTGTCATGAACATTCACGCCATATACCCTCCCCACCCACATACTCAGACGCATAACACATAGTTGAGTACATATTCAAAACCTGACTGTCCCGCTCTCTTACACAAACACACCCCATAGTTGACCACAAATATGCTTTCAAGAGCCCTCCATTCCCTTGTTGTCCACAAAGTCTTTCTCGTCTCTGCAATGGAGGCAGTGTAGAGAAAGCCCAGTGAGCTCCCTGTTTGTCATTCTTGGGACAAAGTGTCACCATGTCACCAGCTGACCAGGACTGTCATCCCACTCCCATCAGTCTCAGCTGTAATTTGTGTTAAGTGTTAATTATCAAATGTTAGCATGCTAAACTCAGATGATGAACAAAGTAAACAGTTTACCTGCTACACATCAGCATGTTAACATTGTAGTTGTGAGCATGATACTGTTGTAACAAAGTACAGAGCCACTCGCACGGCTGTTTTATGATCATAAGGGTTTTAGAACTGATAAGATTTTTGGATTAGTTGATTAGTCAACAGAAAAATTAATTTGCAACTATTTTGGTAATTAATTAATCAGTTGAGTCACATTTAAAGCAAAAATGAAAAAACTAGAAAAATATAAAACTAGAGATCTTCCAGTGGGATCACACTTTACTTCTGACGCCCGTGCTTAGACCACACCTACAAACTTCATTTTGATCTTATCTAGACGCCACTAAGGTTCATGAATGCATCTTGCCCGTTTGTGGTGTTATCACGATGAAAACAGAAATATGAACACTTGAACAAGAACTCAAAAGCGCCTCTGTGGCAGTTCCTACTAGTTGTCTCCAGGAACACAATTCGCCCTGATGCCACACACAGTAAAAACAATACCAGCATCACTGTTACGGCTGGTAGTGCCAATTTGATTAATGGGAAAAGCTGACTTTGCAGCCACAAAGTCTATTGTTCGAATAGTCAGCCATTGCCAATTAAAGAAGGCAATGATTTGTAAAAGATTTTCTGTACAAAGTGATGAAAGTTGACAGCGTACCCCTTGATTAGCCTGAATTTATCTCTTGATGACGACAGTGTTATCATCTCCAAAGTTAACCTGTTACCCTGTTTGACCTCCTCAGAGAGCGGTTACTAGGCGATGGGAGGTCGCAGCGCTCCAACAGTCTGTCCAATCAGAACTTCCAGGCCAAGCTGACGCTGCAGATCACCAGGGACCCGGTCCTGGACAGCAGCACTGGACATGGCTTCATCCTCACCACAAATGCACCCCTGCTGGTCAGGGACATCGCCGCAGGTACATGGGCATGTTTGTCTCGGTGGATAACTGCAATTTGTTTTCCTGCTTCCTCTCCAAATGGCCACCTGCTTTATGCTACAGTGCACAAACACAAACACACACACACACACACACACACACACACACACACACACACACACACACAAACACACACTGGCCATTGATTGACACACCCCTGGAATTCCAACTGCAGGGCACAGTGCCAGAAAAGCCACAGAAACAACAGAGCAACCTGCTCATCCTTTATAAATTAAATCGCTCTCCATTTAGGCAACTTTGATAGGCGAGAGAGAAAAAAAAGAGAGAGAGAGAGAGAGAGAGAGAGAGAGATTGATCCATTACTTTTATGTCTATCCTGTAAGATAAGCTGATAAATTGCCCTGCCCTGCCACCAGCTCTATAATGCTATCTGCTGCAAAGTGATAACAGAAAACAAGATTTAATAGACAGAGAAGATGCTAGCAGGGAGACCGGTAGGGGGGGAGTTGACACCTATGGGTGTGGGAGGAGACAGCGAGGACAGGCCCTGTGAATGTGAGGAAAAAGTGGTGAAAGAGGAAGAAGGAGAGAAAAGGAAAGAGGAGGAAGGGAGAGGACTTGAAAAACCGCACAGATCAGGATATCGGCCAAGCTGGCATGAAAGAGAGAGGGAATGTGTGCAAGTGTTCCCTGTGTGTGTGTGTGTGTGTGTGTGTGTGTGTGTGTGTGTGTGTGTGTAAGCCCGCAAAGCAGTGTGGGATGCCATCAGTGGGTCAAAAATCAGGGACAGACAGGGCTTTGCCAGTCAGTCAGGGTGGGTGTAAATATGTGTTTACACATACATACACTTAGTATGTTCAAGTGTGTGTGTGTGTGTGTGTGTGTTAGAGTGAGCTAAAACTGCTATGCCTCAGCCGTGCTCTCTTGCCTGAAGACAAATGAGTATAAATAACTCGAGAAAGCAGAGCCGAGCCGAGCTGGATGAGACCCAGAATAACTGTAACCCCTCACATCCTGGAAAGATCAACTGAACACTGTTGAGTCAGCCATGTCGAATAACCATATGTGTCATTGTGTGTGAGTGTGTGTGTGTGTGTGTGTGTGTGTGTGTGTGCGCGTCTCTCTTTCTTTGAACTGAAAGTGCAAGCCCATTTTGTTTTATGCAAATGCTCACTCTTTTCATTGTGTGCTTGTGTGTGTGTTTGTGTGTATGCCTACATGTAGGGAGTCCTGCAGATGGGATACTGTACCCAGGGGACCAGGTACTGCAGATTAATGATACAGTGCTGGAGGACTTGAGTGCTGAGCAGGTGGAGGACCTCTTAAGGTGAGAATATCTATCTATCTATCTGTCTATCTATCTATCTATCTATCTATCTAT